>NC_089204.1:3504615-3607115 GCF_963930695.1 Labrus bergylta
ATGAGTTAATGTGGGCAATTTTTTGCATTATTTGTGTGTGTGCACGTGTGTGCAGGTGTGTGTGTTTGTGTGTGTGTCCACTCAGTGTCGTGCCGGGCTACGTGAGGAGACAGGGAGCATGTTGGAGCTGACAAGGCCTGTAGGGTCAACATCAAGCCAAATCAACTGCACTGGGGATCAACCACTGCTCCGGCTCTGTCAAATTAGGGCACAGCGCCAGCATACACACACACACACACACACACACACACACACACACACACACACACACACACACACACACACACACACACACACACACACATGGACACATGGACATGCACACAAACAGCTGTCAGGCACACACACACACTCGTGACTGCCCACTGCCCCGGAAACATCAGAGCACATCTCTGCCCTGAGGTGAGAATTGCAGTTTTTGTGTGTGTGGGTTTGTGTTTGTGAATGTGTGTGTGTGTGTGTGTGTGTGTGTGTGTGTGTGTGTGTGGGTGTGTGTGTGTGTGTGTGTGTGTGTGTGTGTGTGTGTGTGTGTGTGTGTGTGTGTGTGTGTGTGTGTGTGGGTGTGTGTGTGTGTGTGTGTGTGGGTGTTTCAGTTTGTGTGTAAGTGTGTGTGCAATGTGGGTGTATGTGGGCAGTCACAGGGTCTGTGTGCTGATTGCTGGAACATACTGGCTGAGCAGCATGAGATTTGTGTTGGTCTGTGCATGTGTGTGTTTGTGTGTGTAAGTGGGGACATATTTTTGTGAGACTTAAGCGTTTAGTGATGTTTGGACTGGACTGAGTCATTCCTTAAATATATGTTTGTGTGTGTGCAGTCAATAAAAAGCACTGTGTGTGTGTGTGCATGTGCAGTAATATAAAATGAGGGAGCCACAGCTGGAAAACGTGTGTGTGTGTGTGTGTGTGTGTGTGTGTGTGCTCTGTATCAAAACATTGTCCAGGTATGTATGTCTTTCTATGTCTTTGTGTGTAATACAAGCATTCATATATATAAATGTGTGTGTGTGTGTGTGTGTGTGTCATGCCCCAGGGGTGTCATCAGCCGGGCAGTTAATGGGCATCTGTGCGTGGTCCAGTGGAAGCCAGCCGGCTAACTGGGCTAACTGGGCCACCTCTGCCAGCCGTTGCCAGCTGTGCCACTGGATGCCCGTTCTGCACTTTATCTGCATCATCATTATTTCAGCTTCACACACTCTGCCCAGACCGGCCAGCATCATCTCTCCACCTCCACCCATCCATCCATCGCTGTCCTGCTTCCCGCCGCAAAAAAACCTAAAAGGTAAAAAAAAAAAAAAGTTCTAGACTTTTGAAGATGACAAGATGATGAGGGAGATCTATATGGACATTTTGACTGAGCTCATGTCAGATGGGAAGTAATACACCAAAGGACAAAGCTGACTTCAATGCCCTCCTGTTTGTTTCTTTGTCTATAACTTGGGTCAGTCTGTTTTCATTCACTTTGTTTGATCTACTTACAAAAAGTAATGCACCATCAAGTTTGCACATACTGTAAAAACAGAAAACAAAGACCATAGAAGAAGAATGGTTTTGTTGTTTGAGGATAAGTTGCATTTTTAAATCACCTGAGGTATTTTCTTTAACTTTTCTCAGGATCAGGATTTATACAAGCAGAAACTTCTCGTGTTAAGCCAAAGCGGAAGTGTTAAAAACTGCAGTTCCTCAAGTGTCCACCTTAGACTTCCTCGAGAAGCCAGGGAATCCCCATTAAGCCCCACAAATAAATCTGTGAACAGAAAACAATTTATGTCTCTATAGCTACATTTTTTATTTGTAAAAAACTGGAGGGGGAATGTATATTTTTTTCTCTGTTTTTATTTTTCATGAAGCTAAGAGTTTTGCAAAATGAGGCATTATACGAGGCGTGGCTCAGTACACTCAAGAAGACTAATGAGTTTTAGCTGTGGCTCAGTGGTAGAGTCGGTCATCTCCTAACCAGAAGGTCAGGGGTTCGATTCCCAGCTTCTGCAGCCACATGTCCAATGTGTCCTTGGGCAAGAAGACACTTAACCCCAAGTTGCTCTCACTACATCACAGCGGTATATGCATGAAAGGGATTAGTTAGTTCTGATGGACACTTTACATAACAACCTCTACCATCAGTGTGTGAATGTGTAGGTGTGACCTGCGGTGTAAAAGCACTTTGAGTAGTCAGAAGGCTAGAAAAGTGCTTTATAAGCTCAAGACCATTTACCATTTTGTGAGGAGGCTAAAGGCCAGCCTCAGCTCTACCCATTAGCCTGTTTTTAAAATCACCAAAAGTTAGGTAGAGACAGCATATCTTATTCAACTACTGGATCTATTTCTATACTTGTAGCCATCAGCCATTGGCTCCCTCAATGCTCAGCCTTCACAGTCTAAAGCCACAACATATGAAGTTGTACACCCAAACAATAGTAAACAGATTTTTTGATGTATAAAGTCAAGGGACTCTCCTTTAACTCAGCCTCAGAATGGTCTATGCAGAGCTTGAAGTGCAGCACAACCTGCTCTCTCTCTCTGAGGCTGGTGACAGCCAGGTCACAGTGGATGCTTGACTTGTTCAGGGTGAAGCTGCAGGTCAGTCGGTCTCCAGAGGTGCTCCTTCTGTCCACCGAGATGTTCATAACTCACCCGTTTGTATCACAGCTGGCATTTTTTCTCTCTCCTACTGTCGCTCAGCCTGTTTTGTAACTGATTGAAGACCATGGATTCTCTCTGTTATTCATCCAGTCATTTCATGAAACATTTTATACCGTTGTGTCCATGTTTGACCCCAAGATGAAAACTGTACGTCAACAGTTTACACCAGAGTTAATGACGAGCCCGTGTCATTAATGTATTAACAAACAAGGCCTTTAAGTATTTTAAAACCTCTCACAGTGCAAAGGTTGGGACAAACAGCCTCTGTGTTGGATGCTGGAACTTTCAACCACTTTCCAGATTTGTATAAGTTGCAACAGATTTGCATTAAGGTTGGCTGAATCTTGGGCGGATGATGATATGTTTTCTGTTGCCTTGTTTTGGGATCCAGGCTTATCCCTGCGCATGTTCAAATATTGAACCACATGCCAAGAAAAAAACTGCACTCGAGTCCCATCCCATAAATTCCAAATGGATGTTTTGATTTCCAAATGTCTAATTCTCAAACATATACAATCGACTGGGGAGGAAATTAGACCCAATGCATTTTGAAACATCATATAATTAACATTTGTCCTTTTTATATATTTCAGCGTTGGATTTTGGTCTCCATCATTATTGACGTTAATGTCAACTTTTCACTATTAACATACACAGTATATGGTATTCCTCTGAAGTGTGTTTCTGTATGCAAGAAGTTTCAGCCTCAGGGCTTCTCATTTTCTTTTTAATTTGAGGAGTGCATATGAATTTTAATGCCTAAATATTCTAGAATATACAACCAATGCACCAAAATAAATACATATCAACAACAAAGTTTGTTCAGCTATGGTTGTAAAAAATATGTCACAGCTTCAATGTTCTCTCTGCCTTACACATTTTGTTGTGTTTTTTCTTTACATTTTCTTTTTTTCTTTCACTAAGTACCCTTATAAACATAGATTTCTGTTATGGTAAGCAGTCCATCAAAATCTTACTGTCAACAAGACTTGGTTTTCTTATGACTAATGGGTTAACGGGGGTAAAATATTTACTTTTTGACTTTTCTGCCTTTATTTGAGAGACAGGACAGTGGATAGAGATGGAAATCAGAGAGAGAGAGGGGGGAATGAAATACGGGTAAGGACTTGAACCCCGGCCACCCGCTTGGAGGACTACAGCCTCCATACATGGGGCGTGCACACCAATCATTGCGCCGCCAGCGCCCCACGGGGGTAAAATATGAAGGTAGCACAAGCATTGATAACACTGACTGAGTTTCAGTCCTGAATCTCCTGAATCAAAACACCTGCATTCCAAAACAACAAAGTTTAAAACTTACATATTTTTTTCAAAACTTACATGATCATCGCATTCCCTGTCAAGATCTGTACATTAAGGTGGACAGAGCAACAGCTGCCTTGGAGTGAAGCCAAATCATTCAGAGCTCCCCCTGCTGACTGGCTGCCAAACCAACACAAGAATCTGTGGACTTGACCGTTCTGAGGGATCTTTGATGTTTTATTGGCAAGGTAAATGTGTGTTTTGGTGAGCAAAAGGGGAGAGGCGTAACAACGCATGTCTTGGCAACCAAAAAAAATCACCAGCGCAATATGTCAGTGCCCATCATGGGAGTGATTCTGGCTTCACTTCAGTACAACCATGGAGATTGAGAAGCACTGTCCATTTCAATGTACAGACGCTGGTTCAAACTCATAGAGAGTCAAAAGGCCAAGACCCATGACTGATGTTTTTTTTTTCTAAACTAAAAACAAGTGTAAGAAATGATCTTGGATTTTTTTGGCGACCCCTGTAGACAAAGCCAATAATATCTAACTTTTGCATCTTTATAAGAAGCTGCACCAAAGAGTTAGCAGGGGTGCACATTGGTTAGAGAGTTTTGGGATTACTCATAAAATAATTAGTAATTTTGTTTGATTTTTTTTGAAAATGTACAAAGCGTTGTATAATGGTTTGTTTTACAGTGTTTGGAGGATTTTATGCATGCAAACAGGATGAGTGACAAATTAATTAAAAAGTTGGCTTAAGTGCCCTGCACAATAAATTTGACTACTGTCATACAAAGACCTGTCAGAAGGGATCATGGGAATCAAACATACAACCTTTCAGGGTAATTGAATGTTTAAGCCAAAAGGCCACCCTGCTTCACAGTATGTGTGTGTGTGTGTGTGTGTGTGTGTGTGTGTGTGTGTGTGTGTGTGTGTGTGTGTGTGTGTGTGTGTGTGTGTGTGTGTGTGTGTGCGCCTATAGAGTGGTGTGGCAGCCGTGGCCTCATGACAGATCAGGGCATTCAGGCCAGTGACATTCCTCCAGAGCCCCAGATGCATCATGGGCCAACGGTGTGAAAAATGCTGGTCGGCCTGATCCACTCAGCTGCAGATGAATGGAGCGCTGGGTGCACTCACCCGGAGATGAATGGAGCGATCTGTCTTGTCAGTGGAGGTCGACCGAGAGGTTACAGTATCAAGCATATACCTGGCTGTGTGTGTCCGTGTGTTTGCTGACTTCAGAAACAAGCTTCAGTACACAACACATGAACACAATGTGAGCAAAAAATAGAGAAAATCACGTGATCACAAATATGTTCAAAGAAAAACACTCCTTTATTTCTATTCATAATTTAGACTTATTACTTTTTAGATTTAACCTCATTCATATCCGTATGTGGCCGGCCATAACCATTAACATTTAACCCAATACTTACTTCAGCTTTTGAATATTAAAGGAGCACTTTAATAATGTATGCATGCTGGTATAGCGGGTCACAGAGGGACAGCCTATTCCTGATTCCTAAATAAACTCAGACTGAAACCCATTAGACCAAACTTAACTGGACGATGGCCGTCCAGTGAGGACTACTTATCTGAATAAGACATTTGTATCTTAAATTCATTTTTTCACTGACCACAAAGAAGTCTCATCTTGAAGTCTTAAAGTCTTGCATCTTCTTTCAGTAGCAATCAAGGTCTTTTGTAGGCCAGAGCAGACAGTTTAAGTGAACATACTTTGAGAAAGGGCATTCACACTGAAGGATTACTTCACAGCCATTACAGTCCATCTCACTGGGGCGGACTGAAGCAAAGCAATTGTAAAAACTTTTTTTCCCCCTCGCTATTGGTCCTTAAGACCCACATTAGTAGTTTTCTCTATGTGGTGACCCCTCCCTCCTTGCTCCCATTCTCCCTATCTGCATGCCTGTCTCAGTGTTGTTGTGCTCTTTGTGAAGCTGCTTCAGACTCTTGTGATCTATAACACTCATTTGTTAATATTTTGACTGCATCCAACTATACGTAGCATTGATAATGAGGAAGAAGCTGCCATTATACTGCCAGACACTTTTCTTTTCTCATCATTGCAGCGTTGTCCTGTGACGCTAGCATCAAGCTAGCACAAACAATGGTCCATGAATGGAATTCAACAACAATATACTTGATTGCTAATACAGCTACTTAGTCATCTTAACATGATTTGAACAGTGGGGTTACTTTGAATTATATGCCGCTAATTGGCTAGATAGTAAGCTCTGCCATTGGTTAGTCTGAGAGTCGCAATGCATTTTGGGGTTTTCTAGTATGACAAATGTGCTCATTCTAGAATAGTAAATGTACTTGAGCTTGTATAACGCTTTTCTAGTCTTCTGACTACTCAAAGCGCTATTACACCGCAGGTCAATACCACCCATTCACACCCATTTTCTCACATACACAAATTGCATGCTATGATTTTGAAAGTTAATACAAACTCAATATGACGTCATATTGAATAGTTTGGTAGTATGCAGTTTTGGACCAGGCCAGAGAAGATTTCAGGGGCAGCCTCTGCTGATATTTTTTGAAATTTTCAGGATTGCATTTATTAAGAAGACATGAAATAAAGTATGGCCCAGGTTTACAGTGCCAAAATGATCCTTAATACTAAAACCTAACCTTGTGCTAACGTCACTTTAGAGTCTTTTTGCTACATTTTAACACTACGAGGATGTGCAGAGGTATAAGTATGCACAGACACTTGCACACTGGGCCCCCATCAAACACTGCCCTGGTGTCCCTGAGTTTGGCACACACACACAAACATGCACACTCTTTCTCCCTCACATGCACACATACACACATACACACACATACACACACAGCCCATCTCCTCAGCCATCAGCCCAGAGCTCCGGCGCCCCGAGCAGTGGCTCTGACACGTCTATATGTTTTTCCACCTGACCTTTTGCCGTCCTTTCTGCCACCGCCCGTAAACCATAAGCTGATATATGAAGGCAATTTTTAGCGGTGCCACTTGTATCTGAGTGATTGCGTACGCTTTACATTTGGGGCGCCTGCCACCTTGCCACCCCTCCTCCTCCAGATCTCTCTATTTGGATAGTGGGCGGTGTGGGGTGGCGGGGGCAGAGAAAAGGAGGGGGGGGGAGGATGAAAGGATGGGTGGATGTGATGCCAAATACACACATCTATCTACTCCCAGGGCGAGAGTCTGCTGTGTGATAGCCCTTCGCTAGTCCAGGCAGAACTTAAGACGCTTTTTAAAATGAAAGGTCTGACTGCAGCTATGTTGCCAGATGAATAAAGTGTGCTTTTGGATGACGAATATTTTTGTGCCAGTATAGATCTGAGGTCAGCCAATCCAACATTGAACTGTGACTTTATAAAACAGGTTCCTCAAAGAACAAAGTCAAGTATGTGAACTATTGATAATTGTATTCTAAAACGACATGATAATCATTAAACCAATGGAAAGCTACTACTTCCCTATTCGTTCCTAATTTGTTTGCTACTAATTATGCTAATTTATTTCCCAATCACTGCTGAGGGGGAAAAGTAGTAGTTAAAGGAAAGTAGATACATGTGAATTTTCTCCATTTAATAAGTAATGGGGAAAAATGTGAGTAGTTACCAGGGAAGAGGGATCAAATCAGGAACTAACAACTAGATGACCTGTAGAATCAAATGGCACAGTTACTACTAATAAGTGATAACTTATTCATGTGAGCAGGTTTTATCTGTAATGAACCTTAACGAGTGCAAACTGTGCTGTGGCTTCTCTCTCTCTCTCTCTCTCTCTCTCTCTCTCTCTCTCTCTCTCTCTCTCTCTCTCTCTCTCTCTCTCTCTCTCTCTCTCTAGTAATGCACTGATCCCAGGGCAGGTAGAGAGTAACCTGTGTCAAAGTCTCTATAACCTTGAACAGCAATATTAAAACATAATATAATAATCTCAAACAAAACATAATTATTGATGTTGTCTTCTGTAATGTGGTACATTTAAATATTTCCATGTGCCAACATGCAGTTTGCAATGACAGAGTTAATCCCTCTGCTTGACGTACTTTAAAGTACCTTTTTTTTCTCTTTTTTTTAAAATCATATATTAGCTTATATATCCATGTGTTGAGTTATAGTGATGCCTGCAAAATTAGTCAGGCCCACTTGAGGTCTCAGTAGAACAAATCCGGCCCCCGACCCAATAGAACTTTGACACCCCTGCTCTACAACTAATTCTTGTTTAAAAATCATTCACATTATATGAAAGTTATGGAGAGCGATTAAAAAGGTGACCTTATGGCATTAAAGGTGATGCAATGAAAAATTTGGGTGCACCTAGATTTTGTGCTGGTGCACCTAAAAAAAAAAGTTAGGTGCACCAGTGCAACCAATGTAAAAAGTTAGTCTGGAGCCCTGTATACTTATTAAGTTATCCATCCATTATAATCATCAGCCGGCTTCAGTTACGGATGCATAAAAGAGCTTTTGTTTAGCGAGATGGCTGCTGGTCAAAAAGACTAATGCAATGAATCGTCACATGATAAGGGATACTTGTTATATTCTTCTTATATTCATATTTCCAATGAGCCACATTCATAACTGTCTGCCCTAAAAGTGAAGGTCTAATCTGAATGAACTGGTTTTCAGGTTTATCGAGTCTGAATCTCTAGATGCTTGAAGCTTTGGAAATAAAATAACTCTTTATTTTCAGAATTTAAATGTCCTTTTTTTTCATTTTAAGTACAAATGTCAGCACCATGGGCTTGTAAAGCCTCACTATATTGTCCCCTAGTTTTAATGCCGGTGATGAGGTCCAGTAATGGACTGAGACTTTGGCTTGTTAGCATTTTTAATGTTTGAATAGGGCTATGTGCCCCTTTAGGCCCCTTATCACAGCAGCAGATTGAGCTCGTTAGCTTGTTAGCATGAACTTATGCTATGGGAGCTATATGGCATTAGGCCATGTTACATTACCACAACGCAATGACACTTGTTAGCGTATTAGCATAAAGCCCTATTAGATGGACAAGGGGGGTGTGCATTAGTCCGTGTTGCAGTAATGGAAAGGCTTTGTTAGCTTGTTAGCATGCTAAACAGGTAGGGGTCTGTGAGTGGCATTATAGCCTGTTTAAGAGCACTGGAACGAGCCACCACAGCGTTAGCTAGTTACCATAATCTCGAGAAGAGTGTGTGTGTGTGTGTGAGGGAGAGAGAGTGAGAGTGTGTGTGTGTGTGTGTGTGTGTGTGTGTGTGTGTGTGTGTGTGTGTGTGTGTGCGCACACATCTTTCCTCCAACACTTTTCAATTACAGCTGCTCATTGTCAGGTTGTAAATGGCTGGGTCAGCTGGCTGGAGTTCTGCCTTTGAACATGGTGCTGACGTCCCTACAAAGGCATCATTAGAGAGGCTTGGCCCAGCAAGAGACACCCTCACTTCTCTATAACCCCCGAGGAAACAACTCAATAATGTGCCAAAGATGAAAAAAATTAACTGGTATAAAAAAATCTTCCCCTATAAGAAGAAATAAAGGCTCCTTCAATCCAATCCTTGCTTTTATTTTACCTGCTCTGCTCCGTGCCCTTGCATAATTCCTCATTCGATTTTTTTTTTACTTTCATCATTAATTTTGAGACATATAAAAATGTTAAAGCAACATTGGAAAGACATTTCTCATTTTCTCTTGATCTAAATATTCAATGACACCCCACCCCTGTCTGTGCCCCAAGAAAAAGAAAATACTTTTTTTCGTGTTAGAGGAACGGCAAACAGAGCTGGTAATGCTAATTACAATGGGAGGTTGAGAAATGGAGAATTAATAAAAAAAAGAACGCTCATGCATTTTCAATGGGATTTGCATTTTGATTCCAAGTTGTATTCCAAGTTGTATTTATGCAACATGTATTTTTTTGAATCCCTTTTTCTTTGCTGCTTGCTAAATATCTTCCAGGATCAAAGGCTTCCGACGGGTTTCTCTCATCTCGTTTTTCCTCCTCCAAGCATTGTTTGCCTCCCAGGACCAGAGCAGCACAAGTTTTGCACGAGTGCCAAATTTGTAGGGAAGGGAGAATTAGTTATTCCAGGACTAATTTGACATCAAAAAGGAGACGATCCGCAGAGGGCAAAGATAAAAGACGAGACCCATTCTGACCGACAGTTACCTACTTTATACCGTGTGTGTGTGTGTGTGTGTGTGTGTGTGTGTGTGTGTGTGTGTGTGTGTGTGTGTGTGTGTGTGTGTGTGTGTGTGTGTGTGTGTGTGTGTGTGTGTGTGTGTGTGTGTGTGTGTTCAACATTACAAACAAAAGCCAGCAGGCTGCTTCAAACTGCTTTCACTGCTTGACAATATTGCTTAAATAATAATGTTTTCTTACTCGATCTTTTGGAGTCAAATCCTTCATAGGTGTGAAGCTACACTATTCTCCATCTGTCGTCTCTTTCCACTTATTTTGGTTACCGTGCTGCCAGCCCTTTTAGGATTTCCTGCCACTCCTTTAACTTCAGGTGTAACTCAGCTGTCCCTGACTATTGTATCAGCTTTGACGGCCTGACTTACTAAGAATAGATTGCAGCTGCTTATAGCTCCACAGACAAGGATCGTATGTTCCTGCTATCTGCGCCACCTTGAGGTCTGCTTCCCAAAGCCTAAAGGGCTAATAACATTGCGGCACATACACGGCCAAAAAGTTGTCTTCTCCATGCAGCTTCCTCAAGCCGTCTGCACCTTTACTCTACACGTAGATGAGTTCTCAAGCTGACGGAGCTGCTTTATCTACATAAAGATGATGAGCTTGGAGGGGAGGAGAAACTTTTGCATGGTTTATTTTGTTGCCAGACTTAAAAGTCAAATGAGTTTTACTGTTCAAAACAAAGTTTCCTCTCTGAATGGAGCAAACAAGGACAACTTTGGGGAAAAAACCTTGCACCCTTGTGTGTAACGGTTACATTAATAATAGTAATGTCAAAGTAATATTTAAAGATTTTATATACGGATCATTATTTGTTTTTTGTCAATACCCCCCAACCAGCATCGGAGCACATAAAGCTGTTTGCTCCGCAGCACAGTAAAGGGTGCGTTGTGTGTGTTTTGTGAATTAGACAGTGTCTTTTTGATTCATTTGCTCAGGTTTTTGCGTGTGCAAAAGCGGCGCAATCCTTTTTGTGAATCAGGCGTTGCCGAGTGTTTCTCTCCAACTGTTCATGGTCATCCTAGTAAGAGGTGTCACAGTGATGTCTGGACGGTCTGATATTGTTTACCGTCTACATTTTATTTTATTGGTTAGACTCTTGGAAAAATATACAGGCATTGACAATGCAACAATTAACACAACTTAACTGGGTAATCAGTCCCACTTTACCCACTGTATATAACTCTTAGAAGTACAAAGTGCTGTTTGTGTCTTGTTTTCGACATGTAGTAGTCTGCAGCTGAAACATTATTTGATGCACTGGAGTCTGAAGTCTGTAACTAAAAGATGAATTTAGCTGCACATTTGTATGAATGAAATGTTTGATCATAACATCTTTCCCTCCGCTGTGTCAGCTCCTAATTGAAAGAAGTTCATTCACTAAAACAGTAGAAAAAAGAAAGCATTG
Organism: Labrus bergylta; assembly: GCF_963930695.1. Taxonomy (NCBI): domain Eukaryota; kingdom Metazoa; phylum Chordata; class Actinopteri; order Labriformes; family Labridae; genus Labrus; species Labrus bergylta. The sequence continues at coordinate 3,516,114 of NC_089204.1, forward strand.
AAATCAAACTCAGTGTGGGTCTGAACCCCCAGCGTTGCCAGCCTCTGATTATGAGTAAAACGCTTCAAAAGTTCACAGTGTTTTTCTTTTATAAATGACTGGAGCATTGCCATTACCTGTCTACTGTGGGAATATTACAATCTCTGCGGAGACAGATAGCATAATGCAGATGTCTTAATGAAAAGTTCATTAAGATGGAAGATAATTACTGTGTCCTTAACGATGCACTCGCGCTGTGCTTTGAAATAATTGAGGTGTTCAACTTTTGATGTGTTTATACCGGAGTCAGTCCATCAGGCAGACTTCACCTGAGAGAGACTGAGATGTCATGTTAATGTGTGTGTGTAAATGGGAAATTGACTTGAGCTTATATAGCACTCTTATGACTACTCAAATAACTTTTACACTGCAGGTCACACCTACACATTCACACACTGATGGCAGAGGCTGCTGGGTAAAGCGACCATCAGAATGAACTAATCACATTCATACACACTCATACACTGCCGACAAAGCAGCAGGAGCAATTCAGGGGTTTAAGTGTCTTGCCCAAGGACACATCTGACATGGTGCTGCCGGAGCTGGGCAGAGAGATGACCGACTCTACCAACCACAGCTGTCCCAGTGTGTGTGTGTGTGTGTGTGTGTGTGTGTGTGTGTGTGTGTGTGTGTGTGTGTGTGTGTGTGTGTGTGTGTGTCTGTGTGTGTGTGTGTGTATGAATGAATGGCTGGATATGTTTTTATATTTCAACAGTCCAGGCTTTTTTACAGAGGGTCAATAACTTAATCATGTAGATACTTTATTATTATCCCTATCTGATATCAATGCGGACTCTAAATGTAACTCTGTCATCTCATGTCTCATTCAGGGTGAGTAAACACTAAACTATCATAATACATGTAAAAAAAAAAAAACGGACTATTTTACTGCTACTGGCCAACGACAAACTCACAGTATAAACTCTGTCATCAGTGACGTGCTCTGAGTGTGGGCTAGTGCACACAAGGGGTAGAGAGCGAGCAGGGAGACAGGGAGGCGTGTGATTGGTTCATCAGATTGGTACCTCGTGGCAGACATTGGTCAAAGTTTTTACAGGCTTACAAGCTGATGATACAGATTATGGATTTTCTTTGTTCCTTACCTAAAGACTATTTCAACAAACATCTTTAAAAAGTGTATCTAAAGAAAATGACCAACCCTGCCTTTAAATGTAAATTGAAAAGTGTAGCAGATTTTTTTATTATTATTGGAATCAGCACTACAAAAAGTAGCCGTCTATAATAAGGTGATAAGGCTGTTTGGACTACAAACGTCGCTTGTGGAAAGCCCTGAACCCCATTATACCAGATAACTTCAGTTTGTTATAGTCTACTTCTACAATACACTTTGTGTGTAGTGTGAAGTATCTTTTCAAAATCAGACCAAACCATGTTTTTTTTCTTCATTTTTTTATGTGATGTTTATGTGTGTGTGTCTGTGGGCAGCTAGGTCACAGCTGTTTGAGGTGGTCCCCTGTCATGTGAGTCTTACTTAGCCCTCAGGTTACTGTGCCTCTCACACTACCAGGTCAGAGCTCTACACTCGCCCAGAGCCTTCACCTGGCTTCAGAAACACACACACAAACACACAAACACACATACGGCAAAATGAACTAACTCTCAAACAAAGTTACAGTGTCTTTCTCTCCTCCTTTTGCTTTCACTAGACCCTCGTCAATTATTTTCACATGCAAAGAAATCTACTGAAAGCTGAGACTGTATAATTTCATCTTTCTTTTGACTCCACACACACACACACACACACACACACACACACACACACACACACACACACACACACACACACACACACACACACACACCCACAAACTGTCTGTTTTTTTTTTTTGTCCTGGTGATATTTGAAGGCAAGCGTTATGAAGGTGGACAATGTGGGACATCTTTTTATGTCCCTTCTTGGGCAGGGTCAAGGAATGAACACTTTAAACCTGTCACTCGATTGCCCTGATTTATTTTCTTTTTTTTCTTCTTTTCTTTTTTCTTTTCTTTTTTGACACACATTCATGTGTCATACACATGCCAAAACATATTGTATGTTGCCACTGTCAAAATGCAAATCTGCCCGCTCCTCGAGTCCTCGCCGCTCAGTTTTTCTTCTTTTCCGGTGACTTCATTAGAGAGGAAGCGGAACCTGGGTGACAACATTAATTACAGGTGCACGCATACACACTGGGAGCTATTTTCTACTGACTCGACCCAATCATCATCATCATCAATATCCTCGTTATCGCCGTCGCCATCCACCCCCCAACGAGGCCACTGTGCCGGCTGGGAGCAGATGAGGGGCTTTAAACAACATGCATGTGCACGTCAACACCCAGATATTACACTTTCCAAGATGTGACTCCTGAAGATGGGAAATGGTTAAATCTGGCTGGGGGGGGGGGGGGGGGGAGTAAGAGGGCGATGCTGATGTGTTGGAGGTGAGGGAGGGAGTGTGTATTCATGTGTGGGGGGTGAGTTTGGGGGGTGGTGGGGGGTATGTCGGGGAATAATTGCCTGGAGACGGTGCAGAAATAAGCCCTAATGGTCAGTAATCCAAGCCTGGAGAGGGCCTCTCCACAGTGCTCCACTGAATGCTGGTAATGGGCTTCCAGCTCTGTCACTTACATATGCATAGATCTTTCTCCATTAAAGCTGGTTTGAATGACAAATATGGGTGGGTGTGAAAAAAAAAAGAAAATAATAAAAAAAAGAAGACGAAGTGGAGGGATAGAGAGAGGGAGAGTGGGGAGAAGATTTTCTCTTGGCTTGCAGTAATTTGGCAGCCGCTCAGGCCCCTATCCTTAAATCTCATTAGCCCATTGTTCGCATGATGCAGCCCGGGTGAAGCACAGGGGCAGGAGATGCTGCTTAAAGTGGGCTAGATGATGATTTGGACCTGGCACTTCTTCTTTATCTGCATGTGTGTCTGTTTGTGTGTCTCTGCCTCTGTAACTGTGTGTGTGTGTGTGTGTGTGTGTGTGTGTGTGTGTGTGTGTGTGTGTGTGTGTGTGTGTGTGTGTGTGTGTGTGTGTGTGTGTGTGTGTGTGTGTGTGTTGTGAGAGTAACTATGGGAGACTTTGAGGCTAATGCAGAGATTGACAGTTATACTTACAGTTGCACTGAAGATTTAATTTATGAACTGAGGCAATAATAGTTTGTTTTAATAAGAACCATGTTAGGTTAATTGCAAAGTCCCACTTTCATGCCTTGCTTTGTCTAACTTGTTTTTGGGCTAACTGCTCAAATGAAAGGATTTAAAAAATACTGCTTTTTTAAGTGATCAGAATCTACGGTGGCCCTGAAGGAAAAGTGCAAAAACATTAAAATTACTGAAAAAAAAAACAACAGAAAACCGAAAGGGGAGGAATACTTGTTTGTTATTGGACAAAACCCAAGTCCTTTGCAACAGTCAAATGTCATGCACTGTTGACATTTTGTTTATTTGGCGAAAGTTTGCCATGGAAACAAAATGTTTTTGCATGAAGTATTTTTTTCTGCTTTGTGAAATGTTTTCTGCGTTTCATTGAGCGTTTTTATGTTTCATGAAATCTCTTGGCATTTTATCAAATGTTTATCAGGTTTTAATGAATATTTTTGCATTTTGTGAAATATTTTTGTGTTTTTTCATAAAATACTTCTGTTTAGTAAAATGTTGAAGTTTTTTTATATTCCACCACCTCTCACATGTTTTTGGAGTTGACCTTCAGGGCCACCGTTGGGTCTCTCAGATGCTTTGATTGAACCTTTTGTTTCATGTATCCCTTAAAATATTCCAGTCTACAAACTCACTCTGAGACTTTTTTCTTTTCTTTTTTTTTTAGATACATTTGGATTTTTCATCCAGCCAAAACTTCTCACATCAGGACACAGGATTTAAAATATGTTTCAACAAATTGTCTCATTTAAAGGTCTGGTCATATTTCAGAGAAAGCAGTAATGATTAATTAGCTTAAAAAAAAGTTCCACATGTCATCGTGTTGATTCCAAAAAAAATCTGTAATGCAGAAACAAAAAACATGTTCTGATGTCTGCTGGGCTACATGTTTTTTTGTGGAGTAGAGAGGATTGATAGACAAAGTTTGTTAGACAAAGAAAGTTGGACAGGAAGGAGTTGAGTTAAAGCAGTGTGTGTGTGTGTGTGCGTGTGTGAGTGTGTGTGTGTGTGTGTGTGTGTGTGTGTGTGTGTGTGTGTGTGTGTGTGTGTGTGTGTGTGTGTGTGTGTGTGTGTACGTGTGTGTGTGAAAGAGTGTGATCTTTGTGGGATGTCTGTATGCGCTTTTGTCTGCATGGGGGTGTTAAGTGAGGGATGCAGGGGTCTGTTGGGGCCACAGAGGGGAGGGCACAGGGGGTGGAGGAGCCATCATAACGGGAAGCACCCCCCCCCCCAGCCTCTTCATCCTCCCGAGCTGCCAGATGGCACACACTCGAACCCCCAGTAGAGGAAACAGCACACACACATGCATATTTGAACACAAGCATTGTCAGTCACACACATGCAAACACACGTGCACAAGCACTCTGCAGGCATATTTAGAGGATTCAAATTCAGTTTGAACCAACTAATCACCTTCTTTGTGTATGGAAAACAAAAAGCTTTGCCATCACAGAAAATCAGAGCTTCAAAGTGCTCGGCTCAACGTTGGGCTGCTTATTTCATCCCTGATAGCGACGGGCCCCATGCTGTCATTGAAACGTGTCACCATATGGGTGCAGGGACACTTAGGAAATGCATCACTTTGTGACGCTTTTGTTGCTTGCTGTCTTAGCTCTATTTCCAGACCAAATATGTCACTCTTTGAGACCATAAAAAAGGGATTTGCACACGGTACGGGTTGTGTGTATGTGTGCACGACCAAGTGCAGAAGTTCAAGGACATACATGCCCTGACGTGCAGGAATGAATGGACCTGGATCACAAGATAAAACGCTTCATATTTCACTATTGCTCCTCTAAGTGCTGAGACTCTAATAGAAAAGATTGCGTTCTACGATATAAATATGAGAATATGAGCGACATGACTTTGTTTCCTTTTGTTTGTGTGTTTGTGAAGGTGTGCGCTTGCATGTGTGTGTCTGAAGATGTGTGGCCGAATTCAATGTGACAGATTTGTTCATAAAGATATTTGTGCGCTAGCTCTGTTTGGATATATATATTCAGTGTACTCACACACACACACCCACACACACACACACACACACACACACACACACAGAGCGCCAGCAGTAATAGATATCCAATAGCTGGGAGCTGTAGAAGGGTCCTGCTACATCTGTCAGCGCTGCCTGGCAAAGGCGCGGCGAGTTCAGATGCTATCACCACAAACGGCTGCATCAAAAGATTTAGTGTCCCCACCATTCCTCCCACCCCGAGGTGGGCTGTGTGGCGCAGTCCGCCGGGCAACACAACAAGAAGGAGGGGGCGCAGAAGAAAGACGGCAGGCGGGGGACAGATAAGAGGGAAGCGACAGCAATATCAGCCAGGGGGGGTTTGAGGTGGAGAACGAGGGGAAAGGGGGGTGGGCGCCCGGAATAAGAAGAGGTGGTGGTGGAAGAAAGAAAAAAAGAGGCACGGTGGCTCTCCTTTTTCACCTCCTCTTGAGCTGCACTCCAGAGACCGAGCTTAGAACAACAGTTTTTGGGTTTCTTAATGCTGTTTAAGGATGAGAGGAAATGTTGACCTTGGAATGCAATTTTATGATCCTCAAGTGCCTCAAATGTCTGACTATTCAAACTCCTAAGAGCTTGTACAAGGACTTTTTTTTTTCACCACATTTTGAAAATCTATTCAAAGAAATCTGCAAAAACGTCCTCCATATTGTTACAAACTTTAGTTTGTTTAGCTGTGGATATTCCCACACTTAAACAAATGCATTTAAAAAAGCCATTTAAAAACAGAAAATGCTTCTTTTCCAAGCTAACATTTGAACATAGTTTCAGATTGTTTCTCTAACCCTACATGCTTAAAAAAACACATTGCATGCACTGAACGTACACTAGATGTGTGCATGTTTGTGTAAAATGACACCGTTTCTCTTACCTAAAACAGTGATGCTATATGTAGCTGCTAATAGCTTAACTTAAAGACCAAAGAGCATAACAGGGGCTATAGAAGCTGGGGATGAAAGTGCAATGGATATTTAATTCAAGTTGATTCAACAGGTTTAAGTCAAAACTGATTGCAGGGTTTCCCTGACAGAGACAATGGCCGCATGCCAGTTAGTACAGCCGCCCACCTGACAGAGAGAGAGAGAAAGAGAGAGAGAGAGAGAGAGAGAGAGAGAGAGAGAGAGAGAGAGAGAGAGAGAAGTCTGCAGGTATGTAAAATGCACCGACTGAGGTGCATCGTCTCATGCAAAAATTAAAGCTTATTATGCCTGAGTTTTCATATTTTTCAGCAGCTGCTCCTTGCCGATGCTGTCCTTCTCTCGTAGTTTAGGATGACCGTTCACGTCATCATCAATAAACCTCTACACACACACGGGACCACCTGATGTGATAACAGGATATCCAGTCATTTCATTGGAGCATGTTTAACATACTGCTAATGGAAATTGTCAAAAAGGAAAAAAATTCAAAAGAGCAGAAACACAAAAAGTGCGTGCATGGAGAAAAGACAATTAAAGAGAAGTCAGGTGAGCAGATTAAAGTCGTTTGTGACACAAACTAAAATAAGTTTCAAAATAAAACAAAACAAAATTAGTATATCGGCCTGTATATAGTATTATATAGAAACCCAATATTAAAATGTCATATTTTTTATTTTTAAGTTTTTCTAAGTCTTCAGTTTATGGCAATAATCCTCCAAAATAACAATTCATTTGTTATATAATGTACTTTAATTCTTTCAGTGTTTGATTTAAAAGTCTTGATTCTAATACGTTGTTTTTTTATGCGGCTTGCAGTTCCTTTTGCAAACAACCATACCATGGTGCACATTGAAGAAACATGTTGTTCATCTCTACACACGTCTAAGAATCAGGATGAATCTGACTGTCCGTGGAGAATTTTAAGATTTTGAATGTGTGAAGAATTTGAGGTAACATGAAAATAACAGTGGAGCGTGATGTTAAGAGATTTGCACGGTAAATGTTATGTCATGAGCACAAATACATCCAGTGGGCTTTACCGGAAGTCTTACATAGATGTGATCAAGATGGATGTGAATATCATTCAATGAATTCAATGAGTAGCAGAATGTTCACGTTAGCTTTGTTCTGATGGTAGCTAAGTAGTTATTAAACAATCTTTATGATAACATTAAAGCTTCCCACCATGTGGAAAAATGGTCTATTGGATCTAGAGCTTAGGCCGGGCCCCAAGTATCCAGCCTGACCCGACCCCAGTCCTGCTCGTCTCCGGGCTGTCAAGGCAGGCTCTAACCTCTTCCAGTTTCATTTTGTACTTTCTTTTGTGGTTTAAGTAGATTGGACTCAAAATAAAATAACAAATTGAGCCTGAAGACCAAATCTTTAGTATCTGAATAGAAAATGAAGGAAACCCTCTCCTCTGTGGAGGTTTAGTCCTTCAGGCCGATAAGACAGGTGGGCTTTTACTCACATTCTTGCATTGTGCAGCTTAATTTTCAATGTGTCTCGTAGGCATACCGCTGAGTAAAAATATTGAATCTAATATGACTTTTCTTTCATTTTGCTTAAATACAGTCCACAGAATAAAATGTGCCTTTACATTTGCGTTGGTGTCGGCATGAAAGTTGGGACCAAAGGAAGGCGAGATGTGAGGAAGCGTTCTCTCCCTGTGGGTCAGCTGCTAATCACAACTCCTCTGAGACCACACATCCCCACATCCCCAACCCAAAAACCCTTAAACCCCCACACACACACACACACACACACACACACACAGTGATGATTCCTCTGCTCTTGAATAACCTCACCAGGGGCAAGTGACGAGGCAGCGAGGGGGGGGGGGGGGGGGGGGGGGCAAACTCACCCTCCTTACTTAGAGGGGGGAGAGGGTGTGTGTCTTTTGAAGCCTTCCTCGCTTAACCGTCACACAGCTACGGGGCTGTCGGCTTGTCGAGGATTTCTCCTGGATGTGTGTGTAAAAAGACCCTCCCGTGGAGAGGGAGAGGGGGAAAGAGAGAGAGAGAGGGAGAGAGCGGTAGCCCTGATTAAATGCTGGAGCCGTCATGCCTGCGAGCCAGCCAGGAGATTAATATCGGCGTAACCTGTTACTTAATTCATTATGGGGATACAGGCTAATTTGATTTGATATTATTTTAATAAAGTTCTGTGATATCCAAGATTGTTTCAGGCTATCAAAATAATTTTCCAGTTATTACAGTTCGTCAGGCAGGTCCCTTTGATAGCAGTGGTTGGCCAGGCCTGTCCTGAATATATTACAACCCTTCTCAACACACACGCACACACACACACACTCTCGAACATTCACACACACATTCATGCAGAATCCCTCTCTCCTTGCACATATCTCATCATTTCTCATTTTCCTCCTTCACTCTTAAACTTTTTGCTTCTCTTCATTCTCTCTTCTCTCCTTTTCCCCTTATTAAAGGGGGATTCTGGTGTTTTTTCTTTTTCAAACCTGGGCCAAATTGTGAAGTCGTAAGAACTACAGTATCATTCGAAGTGCCTGACAAAATGATGGTTTCAAAAAAGAAAGACCGGCATTTTATTACTTTCCTCGAATTGAAAAGAAAAAACCCCTGCACACTACTCTTGCTCGTCATCTACAATTAGAAATTATTAGAATTATTATGAATAAAAACTAGATCCCAACTTATCGGGCGGCCGTTATTATCGGCCCACATTAGCAAATCTCGCGACTATGGATATTGACTAACTTTATTCCCAATATGTGCCGATATAACAAGGTTTATTCAATTTAAGTATATTTTGTATATTTTAAATAGTTGTGTTTGTTAATTTCTAAGTCAATAGTGTTTCAAAATACTCTTTTCCAACTGTAAAACAAATCCTTGTCTTAAGAGATTAAGTGTCCATGCACCCACATGGTGACAAGCTTCAATGACAGCATGGGGCCCGCCGCTCTTATGATCAGATGAGAAATAAATAAACCATACAGTGTGATCTGATGAAGACAGCTATTGATACTTTAAACATGTTTATTTCTGCTGTGAATACGGGCCTTTTCATGTAGGTGTTCATGGGTCTTGCAGAGCTTTTGCAGCCGGCTTCAAGAGGAGAATCAGGGGAATTGCAGTTCTTTGCACTTCCTTGTTGGGTTCATGATTTACACACTGATTTTAACATCCCTGGTTGTCGTTTAGCCTACACATACACTTGGAGTCAGCCTCATGTGGCCATTGAAGGAACTACATATTTTGACACTTTAACAATAAATGTGGTGAATGGACTTTTGTTTAGCGCATTTCTAATCATCTGACTTTTCAAAGTGCTTTTACAATACTTGCCATTCATCCATCTGCCAAACAGTACTACTCCATTTACATGCATCAACACGCTACTGGCATTAGCAGTGTGAGCAGTTCAGGGTTAGTGTCTCACCTAGGGACACTAATACTTGTGACTGCAGGAGCTAGGGATCGAACCCACAAACAACCGCCTCTACCACTGATCCACAGATCCCCTGGTTTCCTTTCATTTGTTTGATTTCTAGTCCTTGAAGTTGCCACTTGGTCTGAACATACTGTTATGGCCTCCAAAAAGTGGACGCTAACAGATTATAGCTAGAGTTATTACCATTGTAGAAAGACTTCTCCAGCATATAACCAGGCTGCTCATGCTGTTCAAGTCTTAGTGAGAGGGGTAGACAAACCGGAGAAAGGCTGTTGTGGAAATATCAAATATTTCAGGTAGTGCTGAAGCGGTGATTTTTGTGCCATGTGGTGAAATAAAAGAATAAGACCATGCTACTTATAGGCCACAACAGACACTACCTGTTGCTGACACAATGAAGGGAAACGATCAAGAGAAAAATCATATGAAGTCTACAGAAAGAAGGCCCTCTTTCCATGTTGGTACCTCTTAACTAGCTGCCTTTCTGCTGTGCAGTTATGTAATTTTCCCTCCTATATCTGACCTTTTTGCCTTTAATGTAACTGGCAGCGAGCTAGTTTAGCCAGTCAACCTGACTGTTGATGTTCTGTCCATGATACCAGAATTGTTTCAACGTACGTTTCATAGAGTTTCATTGACGTTAAAATACTCCACAAAGCTCCTTTAATCAAACCTCTGCCTTTTCTCTCCAGTTCTCCCGTACTTCCTTCTTCTATTTCTCCCGTCACCAATGTCATCCATTTATTATTAAAGCTCCCCTTGCCTCGTCTCTCCTGTGCTCTGCTCTATTAGAAACCCTTGTATCAGCTGCTCCGGGCCATAGAAGGACAGAGGAAAGAGGGGGAAAAAATAAAATGAAGACATGTTCGGCTCTTTGCAGGGGGGCGTGTAAGTCGCCTGTCAGCCTGTAATCACTGTGTCCGCGACTCTGTATGCTAATTCATCTTTCCATACTGCTGACTAGGACATGCAATATAAATGAAGTTTGTTGGACTGCACAAGGGCTGGCTTGAATAAAAGATCAGGGTCCTGAGGAGATTCAGGGCTGTTATTAGCCATGTGGAACTTCACAAGCACAATGCCAGACACTTAATGTTGTAATAAAGGCCTTTTTACATGGAAATGAGCATCTTTATCCCTGTCAGAGAGGGACTGATAATCATGTGGCAACATTGCACATTACTTATTTAAATTGACACAAAAAAAGGCAGCAATTCATTGACAATGTGTCAAAGAAACTTCAAATGTTTTCTGTCAAATGCACATTCATATCCATGCGAGGAGGTGAAGGATGCCTTTTTGATTACAAATTACAGAACAGAGAGAGAGTAAGGGCGTTTACACATTAGGCGCAATTGTTTCGTATTGTTTTGCTCCCCCCCCCTCTGGTCTGTGATCACGGTAACATCGTTCTGTATCCGAGTACACTTGTGTATGTACACTGTCCGATTTAGCATGTGGCTGTATACACATATAGTTGGTTTGCACATCCACCAAAATGCAGAAAGAAGAAGCAACCATGCCCATCCCGCTAACTGTGGATGTTTCTGTTATTTCTGAGACGCCAACAACAACCCTCTTCCTACGTCCACATGTACCGTGCAGCTCAGAGGATGAAATGAGCCTGTGCTGTGCAGATACGGCCTTTTTATTTTTAAGTGAAAGGAGCCGTTTAGAGTTACATCATATAGCGGTCAACTTTCCTTGTTTGTGCACGTTTGTTGTGTTCATATACTCGAGTACACATGAATCGTACCCGAGTACTTTATTAGTATGGTACACTAGTGTTCACTCTGTTTATATGAAACAGACTTTGAGGTCAAGCTCACTCTGATCGGGGCCCGGGTCCCTAATGTGAAACTACCCTAGGTTTTGGATGTTTTACAATAACACTAAATAACAATTTGTTATTTTTCTGCAGCTGTATCACTCTTGATAACAAACTTTCTCCTGCCTAGATAAGGTTGTAAACCAGGGGCTTACATTCACAGAGCGTCAGTACAAAGAGTTGCTCCTAGTGCTCCCCTGAGGAAATTATTACAATCATGACTTTTTCAAAAATGTACCCCCCCTACAGGTAAGATAAGATCACGGTATTGTGGGCGGATGTGTCTCAGTTTGCAGAGTCGGTCGCCTATCAACCGAAAGGTTGGGGGTTTGATCCCCAGATCCTGCAGCCACGTAACCCCCTAGTCAGTTTATAAATGGGATTAATTACTTCTGAAGGTCACTTTACATAGCAGCATCTGTATTATTGTAACATGAGCAAATAAACTATAAGGGTGCAGCAAGGATGGACTGGCACCAAAAGAACAAAAGGAGTACAGCTGGAGTCTTGATTGAGAAATATTCATATTAAATCATAATTTGACTGAGCAGACAAAAATTATTTATGCAGACGTTTCCATTCGTTTTGGAGTTTGGTGTTCATGTTGAGAGTCTCTCTAAATGTGCTTTACTCCACAGGTGTAATCACTGACTTAAGCCTCTTCACATAATGATATAACTATCAGCTTGGGCCTCGCACTACGGCTGCAAACGACTACTGGTTAAATAAATAATAATCAGTTTCAAAACAATTCTAATCGATACGTAGTCCACATTTTTCTACATTTTATCCCAGTAAAGAAAAAGAGATCGTGCTTGTTAGTAACTGGTGAAACCATGCCTGAAAAAGGTTGAGAACCACTGCAACAGACAACATCCCATCATGCACAACACAACACAACAGATTGCAACAAAAAAAAGAAAAGAAAAAGCCTACAAAACGATTACTCTAGTACTCGCTTTAACTATGGGACGAGTAATCGATTAAAGAAATTATTGCATTTCTGCACCCCTACCTAGGATGTCTATTTGTGTTGTTGTGGCACTGTGGCAATCTTGATCGGATTTTTACTGATACCAAAGACGTTTAGAAATTGTTTAAAAGGTATTGTGACATTCCTATGTTGACAATTACCTGTAGAACATTTTATCCTCCAACTAGAGAACCACATAATCAAAATAGTTCGAACCAGAAATTTGGTGAATTGGTGAATATTGGACATAAAAACCATTTACAGTGTATGCTGATGTTTCTGATTGTTAACTGTTTTTGTATGAAGTTTTGTAAGACGTGTATTGCACTCATCATAGTGGAGGCATGCTGCCAGATGGTGTGTTAAACATGGAGTCAGATAAAAACAGACTTGGTGGTCAGTGGCCTTTCTTTCCTGCTGGCCTGCTATGAAAACATACATCCTTCTTTGTGGATATTTGTGAAATGTGGAAGCGTTTTGCTCAACACTGAGTTAGAGTTTCAAGGTCAAGGCCTTCAGTCCCCCAGAGGTTCTGATCAGGGGGGTAAGGTGTGTGTGTGTGGGGGGGAGGGTTAAATGTGTGTGATTGGTATCCCTATATGCATCTGCTTCTAAATATGTTACATGTGTGTTTTTAATGTTTACTGTGTGTCTTTAATGTCGGCTTTCCTGAACAACACAAAACTGCATATTGGTGTTTTCAAGTGCACACATTTGGTTCTATGCCTGCAGACTACATCATAAACTACAGCATACAGACCATATTTCTTCTCCTCCTTGACCTTTCGACCCCTAGTCCGTCTTTGTTGATGTTCCATTGTAACAGGGATTATGGCGATGAGGAGGGAGGAAAGAAGCAACTAGAGAAAAACACCACTGATAATATGGTGAAACTGAAATCAGCTGTGAGTTCAGTTACCTGTTAGTGTTCTCATCCAGGTGTTTTCACTTCTTCTAGTCCTGCTTGAGTGTCCAAGAGCTCTGTTTTCATAAGGCTAGACGTGTTCTGAATAGTTTTCGGTCGCACATGTCAATCTGTCAAGAGTAGGAGCTTGGAAGGTGGCGATACGTTTCAAAATCTCAGGATCTAGGTAACTATGTAAAGTTAGTTGTGTAGTATGTGCAGAATGAATCGGTCAAATTTAAAGTAATGAATAATAAGACTTTTATTTTATTTTGAAAGTTTGCTGAAAACAATTAACATGAAGTGAGCTTTAAACATGCAACGTTGTAAACAGTTTGGTTATGTTTTGGCAAAACTTGATTTTATAAAGGAATGGTTAGGGTTTAAAGAGGTTAAACACAGATCAGCCATAACATTTTGACCCTCTGGCTTTTATTTTGTCAGGGGCTCTGTCATCAGGTCAGGGCCAAAACAACCAAGAGTCTCCACTAGACCTCTATTTTAAAACATCCTGGATGTGATTTAGGAGAAGTGGAGAATGAATCTCATTTTCTTTTGAATTGTCCTTTTTTATGTCCTGAAATGTTTTGGCAGTCTGATGACGACAGGATGGAGTGGTTGTTTGAGTTCAATGTTATTAAGCTGGAAGAGGTCAGAATTCTCCAGCAACACTTAATAGAATGAAGATGAACTTTATTAACAAATTAGAGCGACGCGTTTCAGCTGGTGGCCTTCATCAGGTTCATGATTTTTGTTTCAGCTGATGAGCATGTATAAAATCAAACGAGTTAAATAAAATTAATTAAAATTAAATTAAAAAGAATCCATTACTCTACAAAATGTTTTGAATACCAACCTCAAAGCTGTCCCACAGTTGTAGCTGTCATCACATGTGTCACTATCTCCCATCTTTTCTTTTTTTTCTCTCTCTCTGTTGCCCTCACTTTCTCTGTTTTCATCCTTGAGGCTCCAGCCTGTTTAGGACTTGAAGGTCTCCAGGTCAACAAATACCAGAACGGCTGGTGTCACAGGTCACGGGTAACTCTTATCCAATTTCTCTCTTTCCGGTCCAGAGGAGGGGGCTCTGCTACAACCCTGTGGATACTCCACACAAAAGTCCACTGTTTGGACAGCCCTGTGCATGAGGATTATCATAATGCAGCTATGCATGATGGGTGGACAATGAGGGAATATTCAGAGTTATTTCAGCCTAGCATTGTAATGTTCAATTCTCCTTAAGCTACCGTAAGACTAAAATAACTAGCCCAGACTTTTATTGACTTAATTCTATGACCCTGTCTTTATTTGGGACAGGCGTCAGTATGACACAGGCCTTATATTTAAATAAATACCAAAGATGGGAGAGACTTTTCAAATATACATTTACACCAAAAAGAATATCTGACTGCAAACTAGCATCATTCTGTTTTCTTGAAAACATGTTGAAGGTGATCTTTATTTGTGTCTTGCTGCTTTTTTTCTCTTCATTCTCAATCTGCAAACCTATCAACACTAAATGCATATGAGCCTCTACCTGAGATCCGCCTTTATTTATCGAAACATGCAGCTATACCAGGCGAGTAAAAGGGACTCGGCCTTAAATGTGAATGGGCTTTATTTGAAGTTTTACGGTATATAAAATAAATTTGAGATGAAGTGGCTGAAACATCTGAATTGACCTGTATCTCTTTTAAGAAAAGAACACATGTTAAATGACATCCCTACACACCTGCCATGTAACATGTAAGTAAAAAAAGAACACTATTTCCCTCCTGTGCTAAAAATGACACAGTGTAAACCTGTTTTACACATGCAGTAAAGAAGCCTCGTCTGTTTGCAGGGATGGGACAAATCAAAGATATTCTCTTGTGTGTTTGTGTGCGTTGTTGTTTTTTTGCGTTTGTATTTATTGTTTTTTTTTTCACCCTTTAGCATGTGTGTCAGGGAAAGTCTGTGGAGAAGAATGAGAATGAGCGTGGAGATTGAGTTATAAAAGACATGGACTGTTGGGCTCTTGGGAGGGACTTCCTCCTCAGTACATGACGACTGTCACTGTGGCAGCAGAAAGAATACAAAGGTTACGCCTCCCTCTGCTCTCACATGTTCTTTTATTTTCACTTTTGTCCTCATAAGGTATTCATTGTGGGGATGCATGATATGTTATTCACTGCTTTAGACTTTGGGCTGTGTCTTGCAATCTTTCTGCAGGTTTCAAATACCTGTTGAGTCTGTGCTGAGGTACTCACGTTTGACTCTGTGCTAGTGCTCGTGGCTAATGCTGCTTTCTTATTCCTTTAATTTGTCTTTGTTGCCATTAGTGATGTGAAAAGCAGTTCTTTTCAGTGTACTGAATCAGTAGAATCAGTTCAGTAAAGTGATTCGTTCAAAAGATTCGTTCACCGAATCGTTCAGTACTTCTCTGCAGCTCTGTCTGTGAATCAGAATTTAATAAGCTGAAATACGACCGAACGTTTAGTTCTGCTCGCGATCGTACTGAGAACAGCCAGTGGGGAATAATAAACTAATGAGCTGAGAATTTAGTTGGATAAAGCTACAGTTTGCAAACTGAAAGCTGCTAAAACAATCACATTTATTTTCCCCGACCGTTCTGTTCAGTACGTTCAGTACACAAATCACTCACTGACTGTCTGACTGAGAGGAAGAGAGTGACTCGGAGGCGGAGCTCTCGTTCAGTTCGTTCGTCCGCTCTTCCTCTCAGTTCGTTCCGCTCTTCCTCTCAGTTCGTTCAGTGATTCACGTCGGAGCTCTCGTTCAGTTCGTTCAATGAACGACAGTTCCGCTCTTCCTCTCAGTTCGTTCATGTCGGAGCTCTCGATCAGTTCGTTCAATGAACGTGAACGAGCGAGACTGCGAGTCACCAGCCTCAGTCACACACACACTGTCCTGACTGAAACACGATCGTTAGTAGATGTTAAAACAGTCAGCTGAGTTAAATTAAGTTGGATATAAAAGCCGTTTGTAAACTGACAGCAGCTATAATAAGCACATACATTTTCGTGACACCTAAATGTTAAATAATATATTTTCTACTTCCTCAATTTTGGAGACATGAGAGGGAGAAGTAGGGGCGGGCTTTAGTGACAGAGAGCTCCCGACCGACTCCTCCTGTTGGTTCAGTCAGTACATATCACTGACATGAAGAGAGAGGGAGGGCGGGCTTTGAGCGACTCTTACAGTCTGGAGAGAGAGACGTGAGACGGGAGAGAGGAGAGCGCAACTGACGTTGAGAAATGAACGACTCTTTTCAGTAAGTGATTCAGTTCAGTTCGTTCACCCAGATGATTCGTTCGTTTTGAACGAATCGTTCATGACCGACATATCACTAGTTGCCATGACTACTCTTCAGGTGACTTATATACTGACTTATCACTGTAGTAATTTCAAGCTTTTAAATTAATTTAGTGTATATATTGTATTGTTCTTATTGCTCTTTTATTGATTTTATTTTCTGTAGTAGCTTTATCAAATTCCTTGTTGTTTATCATTTATGTATGTTTTCTCGGCATCATTGTAAATGAGGGTCGTTCTCAATGATCTCTCTGAGAACTTCAAAAAGGTTGATGATGATGATGATGATAAAAAAATTTAGTGTGTTAAAACCTGAAAACTTTATTCCTCCCCTCTTAATTGCAAATTGAAATTGTGTTATTTTGCTCTGACACGGGGGAAAATATCCTGCAGCTGCTTTCCTTATTCATCTTCTTCTTTTCTGTGTTCAAAGGTTGCTTTGTATAGTGCCACCTATGTGCGGGCTTGTTAATGAGATAAAGAAGGATATTATTGTCGGTCGATTTTATTGGTCAAAATGTAATTATCAGAATAGTAAAAAAAATTAAAGATCATTCCTAATGATAAACAGACATTTATCATACATCCCTAATCGGTTGATTATTCTTAAACCCCATGCCAATTTTTTAATTTTCTTTAATGGTTTAGTTTAAAAACTAATATTGATGAAATAAAGTGCCAGATCAACCCCATAACAGTATTCTTAGCTGAATTATGTTCATGTCGGTGGTTATTAGAGGTGGGGGTGTGGTCATATTATATCGTCTCATGGCCACCAAGTATCTATATTTTTTTATGATATTAATAGCAAAAATTCTTTTTAATAGTTAATTTACCTGCTCCACTTTTCAGAAAATGTGTGCTCAGTCTGTTTGGAGATTTTCCCTTCATGACATCACAAAGGGCAGTAACCCCTCCCCCAGGTGGGTGACACTCCCACAGCTAGGTGTTTGTTCTGCCCTCTGAGTCTGCTTTCTCACCGTAAACAATAGGTAATGGAGCGAGAAAGACCAGAGCCACCCAAGCCCTTCCAGAGAGCGGGCGTGGTCAGACACAGCTCATTTACATATTTAAAGGTACAGACACAGAAACAGCCTGTTCTGAGCCGGGCTGTAATAGAGGGGTTTATAGACATGATCAAATACAGGATCAGAGTGGATTTAGAACAAGAAACTTCACACACATGTTTGGGGGAGCTCTGAGACTTCTTTAAACTGGTTGAAGAGGAGGAGAATATGTGACCTTTAAATCTTACACTAAAATAATTTCATTTTTAATAATAAGGGTGTTTAAATATATGGATATCTACTAATATACATAAATGAGACCTGATCCAATGAAATATGTTCAAATAAGTATAAGAATGAAATATACAACACTGGTCAAATTAGCAACATAATAAAACGCTGAAATCTTCTTTTGTTGTGGGATAAGTGCAGAAAAAAATCTTGACTGTAGCTTCATCTGTCAAATTTCCACCGCCTCCTTCTGCGAGCCCCGCGAGGGCCTGTGAGCAAAGTCCTTCCCGAAGCCGCCGCTTTCACATTCTGACTCCATGCTTCTATAAAAGAATCATCAGACATTGGCAAGTCATGCCCTCAATCAATAATTATGCAAACACAGCCTTAATCAATAAGTGAAATATAAAATAAGGACAAATGATAATAAGGAGATGGAGCACATCTCATTTCTTCCAGCAGTCAAAATGAACATGTTTGAATAGCGAGCATTAGAATAGCAAAGCATCTATTTGGCTTTTATGTGATGGGACCTTGCATTTCGTTGGCACACGGTTCAATATTTGAACAGAGAAAAAAGTTTTTAAAATGATATTGCTCGGAGTGATAGTGGTAGTAATAAAGAAGTTATTGACCAAATGATATTGATCGACAGGTCCTCGGGCAAAACGAGCCGACCTTGGTCTCCCTCTGTGCCTTGCCCTCCCTCCGCCTGCCTCCCCTCTACTCTCCTCCTCGGAATTCAATAATATATTATTTTACACAGTTTAAAGCTGGACAACAAATAGCTGCACAGCGCAAGGTGAGGAATTACTGGTAAATTTGTTATGGCTATTTGCCTGTAGGAATTTGGCAAGGGTGTGTAAGGGTGATTAAAATCAAGACTCCAGTCAAGGCTTGATTTGGGTCCCATTCAGCAGGAAGCATGGCAGAGAAAGAATAATAGAGGAAGAGAAAAGGTTATTTGGAATAAAAGGAAAAACCAGAGGCTATGTGTTCCTTCCTCTGCCCGGCATAAATCAGATAATGACCTTGAAGTCTTTGCAGGAGAAAGGCAGCAGTAACAACATCCAAGCCGTGTCCCCTGGTTTATTCACAAGGTCAGAGGAGGGAAACAATGGCCATTGATTTGGCCCTGAAGAGGCAGGGAGAAAAGGCTTAGGTGATCGTCACATTAAACCTGCTTTAAAACACTATCGCTTGTGTAATGGAACAATGCTTTTGAGGAAAGAGTCCGTCTGTGGTTGTATGGCATCTGGAAGCTCTTTCCTGAAACACATTCTCAATTAAAGTGTTGTTTTTAGATTTAACACCTTCGAACAAAGACGAGAAAAGTGGGACTTGGATAGTGATAGCCATCACATATGCTAACCAGATTGCACTGGTAGCAGCTTTAAAGATACTCTGCTATACTGTGACTCCATTTGAAAACAGTTTCATCATCATCCAATGTGTTCAGCTTGGATCGATAACAGCCTTTACTACTTCAACACATATTTTTTAAGATTGTAAACACACTGATAGAAGTTTTGTTCAGGAGAGACAGGCTTGATCTGGAAATATAGATGATTGGAGAGGAGGCACACTTGCACACTGTTTGTCCCGGACAACCAGGTCTCAAACTACTGAACATCTTGTAGAAGGTCATCATTCGCTGTTCATCTTCACAGATATTGGTTACTTGCATGTCACATGTATACTTAAAACACTTGGTATATTATAATTATACAACTCTTATGAGCTGGGTGTTGAGAGTAATTTCCAATCTTAAGGTAATTTTTGCAACAGCATATTACTTCTCATATTGTCGTCAGATAAATAGTCAACCTCCAAGGCTGAGTGAG
Source organism: Labrus bergylta (assembly GCF_963930695.1). Taxonomy (NCBI): domain Eukaryota; kingdom Metazoa; phylum Chordata; class Actinopteri; order Labriformes; family Labridae; genus Labrus; species Labrus bergylta. The sequence goes on from NC_089204.1 coordinate 3,535,775, forward strand.
GTGATAGAATCAATGATAAAGACTGTGAATTAAAAACAGTGTCTTCTCTGCAGTTCAAAGCACAGACAATTAATATTCTGATATGCATGTCAATACTCAGAAGGTCGGTCAGTCAATCAAAACTAGTCAGGGTCGGTCTTAGCTCCACTGAGACCAGCAGCTACAATGAATACTCTGGTGGAGTAATACACACACTACTGATCGGACTGGGAAACCAACAGTCCACCAGGGTTCATTTCTTCGACACCCGACTCCTGAGTCAAGGTTCCTGTTCACCAGAATGGGGACAATAATGCAGATTGTTCAATGTGAATTTATTGCCAAGGTAAAGCTGGCATTCTCCTCCACTGACCAACTTCCAGTTAGAGCTCTGAGTTGCACTAATAAACTTCCAGGAGACATGACACGATGGAGACATGACTGAAGGTATGAATGAACTCTGAAAATTGTGCAGTGATGTAATACTGACTGCTACAACCATGATCCATGACCTGTGGGTGGCTGTGGCTCAGTTGGTAGAGTCGGTCATCTCTCAACTGGAAGGTCGGGGGGTCGATTCCCAGCTCCTGCAGCAACATGATGAGTACTTGGGCAAGACACTTAACCCGAAATTGCTCCTGCTGCTTCGTCAGCGGTGTATGCATGTGTGTGAATGGGATTAGTTTCTTCTGATGGTCACTTCACATAGCAACCTCAACCATCAGTGTGTGAATGGTTGTGAATGTGTAGGTGTGACCTGCAGTGTAAAAGCACTTTAGAGGCGTAGCTTAAAGTGTCCACTAACCAAACTGGTAACCTGTCACATGTTTGGTGTTGCTGACTTGTTTTATGTAGTTAGCAACATAAAATCTCTGTATTAGGAAAGTACTTCTTGATGGTTGTAATGGAAGAAGAAAGTACACGTCATCAGATAGATTGGAGGCATTCTCAAAACTTTCATCCAAAAGCTAATTGTATACGAAATCTCTGGCCTAATACTGTCTTTATAATCAAATATCTGAAGTAGAGATAGTGGTGTAAGGTATTATGGTCCGCTCAGAAATGTGAGTGTGTCGTCCGATCTTTGATAAATGTATAGGTAGGCCTCAGAACTGTTTAGAAACTAGACTATTGACTTGATTTTCTGTGGCCTGAAGTTATAAACCAAGACAGAAACGGATCAAATGAAAAATGGATCAATACAGGAGAGATCATAACCCCTCTACTGATCAAAGATGGTCTCTGGCATTGATTGTTGATGTCTTGTTGATCTTTCCCCATCTTCCCCCGGACTCCTGTTCAGTGGCTTGACCTCTTAACACTTAAAACTGAAATTAATCATTTAGAATATTTATCAGATATTATGACATGATAGCTTACATCTGAAAATAAATAGTCATTTGATGCATTTTCTCTCCTTTATGTACTTGTCAAAGTAAGTAGCTGTTGCCATGGCTCCAAGAACTTGTCATCAGCTACACCCCTATGCTTTTTTAATATTTGTTTCTAACACTGATTGTGCTTTCTTGCACACTTTTACTCAGGCTTTAACACATTATGGAAAGAGCTGTGATCATCAGCCACGCGACATCGTTGCCAAGTGCTCGACACCGTTTTTTTTCCCTCAGTGGTTTGAAAAGTCACTCCATTTTCCAGCAGTCTTGTTTCTCCTTTGAGAATGAAGTCACCAGGGTGGTCTGAGAGGTGACTTTACACAGCAATAGAATCCATTATGTTGGACAGAGTGGTGTTTGCACAGTTGGTATTGTAAGGTATTCCCCTCTGATAGGTCTCAAAGTCATCTGAAGACGAAGAGCCGTCTGTATTATACTTCTGGAATCTCTCCACGGTTTGGCAAATCACAAACTGATGAAAAAAAAGATCTCATATTTCAGGAAATTTCATCAGTTTCAGTAATTTTTTCTTTGCTGCAATAAATGCATCTATGGCTGGTTCTTGAAAACAATGACCAAAGCATATTAAATTATTTTAAAGAACATTTAACAATTAAGTAACTTGTGCTTGTAGCGTTTTCTTAGCACTGGGTCAGTTTCTGGAAAACGAGTGCAGCTATGAGCATCTGTACACACATCACAGGAGAACTACGAGATCACGCGAGAACAAAGAAAAAAACTTGCAAACAACATGCTGCTTTGTCTTTCTGAAGTTGGTGCCTGTTTTGACTTAACGTCGATAAAGTGATGGAAAATATGATCGTGCGTCCGTATATTGTGTTTTATTTTGAAGTTGACCGGACGCTCTGTGTGTTATCTGACTTCTTGTGAGGCTCGACTTATTCTGTCCAGCTTGAAGTGAGCTTACAGGGAGCTCCGTCGAAAATAGGCTCTCCGCGTATTTAAAACAAAGCGGAGCGGCGCTGCGGGCATGTGCCGAGACGGACTGCAATAGCCACATTGTGAAAACACAATGATTGACTAGAGTGGTAGCGCTGACGGACTGAAGCATGCACAGAGTATGTGGAAATTTTCTTTAAAAAATGTACTATAAAATTAATGTGATCAAAATAATAGATTTTTCCTAAAGTGCTTCCAAATAAATGATCTTTCTGAAAAGACTAACCCAGTCCTGATGAGGGTACTTATAGTAAAAACAGCAGGGGCGTCCACTATTAAAAACTCCATTGAACAGAAGTAGTACAGGTTTGTCCCCGGTCCAGACAGAATAAGTGCAGAGTCAAAAAGGGAGGAAGCATCAGCGCAGCGATAAAGCATGCTATCAGCCTTACCTCACTTATCCTGTGTGAACACGATCGTCTTGTTCGTTTGCATGTCAGGGATGCTGATGGAGAAAGAGATGGTGGTTATGCTCAGTAAAATATTCATTCTGCTTGCAGGCCAGCCAAGTGAAACATCCAGCTACTTGGCAGACATGGAATCTGAAAAAAAAAGGGAGGGTGGGTGTGAGGGGGGTGCATCCATTATTGAAGTCCCGGGATGTTATCAATTCATACAAGGTCAATATGGAAGGTTTCAGTTTGACAAAGATTTGTCTCCTTTTTCCACTGTTCCTGCTCCGTAACAGTTCTTATTATACTCACATCTCTGCAGCACACAGTGCGTCACATTGTCTTGGTTTTCTTCTTAACTACTCACAAGTCTTCTGTAGCTTGAGTGCATGATGGTACAAGATATGACTTTACCTCTGGCAACTTAAAATTCAGCCCACAAGCCTATTTCGCCTGCAACACACACACATGAGGACAGATTCGCACAGTGTTTGTCGTGGGAGAGCTCCTCATTTACATCAATTATGGATAGTCAACTTCCATCCTTGTGGCCCGGCGCTGCATATTTCATGGAGAGGGGGGTATTTTATGAGTTAATGTGTCCAGTTGACATGCCTCTGAAAGCACTGGCCTGTCCCTTACACCGTGTGCAGAGCACGCAAACACAAATCTTGCGAGCCTGTGTGTGTGTGTGTGTGTGTGTGTGTGTGTGTGTGTGTGTGTGTGTGTGTGCGTGTGTGTGTGTGTGTGTGTGTGTGTACCCATCCGACCTCTTCCCTAGCCACATCATGCATCCAGCACAAATGTGTCTTGCAACCTCAAAACCTACAGGGAGGGAGAATCACCACACGAGGAGAACATACTTTTTGAAAAGCAACTCTCGGGAATGACCTTCTCCATCTTTTGTTTGTTTGTTTGTTTGTTTGTTTGTAGGTTGGTGAGATTATTTTTAAAAAAGGAATAAATTGGTGTACAACTATTTCTGAGTGGGATACTTATATGTGGAATTAGAAACATGGCACCAACATTTCACATCCAACACAACTTTTGAACCTCCTTTCAGAGAGGCCTGTAAACAAGGCTGAAAACAGCACTCATTATGCCCGCTCTCCCCTCCGCCGCTCTCACTTTTTCATCACCCTCCAACCCACCCACCCAACCATGATCCCCCCCCCACCACCACCACCACCACCCGCTTCACCACTATTTCTCTCCTCGCCCTCTTGCCAGCCTGTTGGGGAGGTGTTACCAGCAGCTGGTGCCTTTGCATAATGTGCAGGGTGTTTATGTGTGTTTTTCATCTTCTTCCCTGTGTGTGTGTGTGTGTGTGTGTGTGTGTGTGTGTGTGTGTGTGTGTGTGTGCGTGTGCGTGTGCGTGTGCGTGTGCGTGTTCGTGTGTGTGTGTATGTCATGGAGAGAATGTGGGAAAGAACGGAGGCTGTTCTCGGATGGTACAAATTGCTTTTTTGACCCGGTAATTAGTGGCAGAAGACACTCTGAAGGAGCCGATGATGAAGCTCCTGTGGCCGGATTTCAACATGGACGCATAAATTTTCATTTATGGAGCACTAATGGCCTGTTGAGTTGTCCTCTCAGACCTCGCTCTGCCGCACCAGCTCTGCGCTCGTCTACAGATGATCCTGGTCATCTTTTATGCGTTACCTCCATGTCATGAAACTGTGAGATGAAAAAAGGCCCCGCTCCCCTCTCTTCCCCTGAGTCTGGGGTCTCATTTCCTCTCTTCTTCTGTCATCTCTTCAGGTCTTATCCGCTTTTCTCTACCCTACAGGCTCACAGAGTGTGGTCACATGCACACTTAAGTTGAGCTACGGTTACAGCTGGATTAGACTATTTAGTTGGAGTACTGTGCTTGGTGTTCAACTCCACTACAGTAGAGGGCGATGTGCCCCTTTTCAGCTAGTTACAATTGGGCCTTATTCAAGTCGACGTTGCTAACAACTTAGCAAACAATGTGGTGGTTGTAGGTCAAACAGTGCAAACGCGGACATCATTTTCGACGACTCTAACTTCTGGAGATTTCAGAAGGCAGACGGCAGTGCGACTTTTAGTATGCTAGGCACTTATGCAGTTCAACTTCCAGGTGAAAACCCAGTGCGGAGACTGTGGAGCATGACTGGCCAGTCCAGTCTGGGTCATAAGTGAAATGTGTTTAGAGACAAATGAAATGCTTCCCAACCAAATGATTTTGGTATGTTGGTCTCACATCAAGAACTTTGATTTAGTACCACTTCAGGATTGTAAAAGTCCAGTTTTAGTCAGACTAACACAATAAGTCATGTCCTGCCTTATTGTTTTTACATTTGTCTTTGTCTTTTTCTTTTCAGTTTCCTTTTTTTCCCCCTCACTTCTTCCCTTCTTCACTGGCTTTTTCTTTAATTTTGCATCTATTTCATCACACTTTACAACTCATCTTATTCGTATTTATTCTCCCCCACAATATGTTTTCTCTTCTTATCTCGTCTACCCCTCCTCTCTCTTCCATCTTTTTTTTATTTTTTATTTTTTATTTTTTTACATTTTCTCATTTAAATGAGGAGATTTGTCAAACATGCGCCAAAAAAGATCCCTGAAATGAGGTCTCACCAAGCAAATAGTATCTGGATTATTTGATTATTTTGATTGTGACTTATGCTTATTTTATTATTTTCTAACAACAATGCCGTGACAATCAGTGACAGAAACAAACATTCACACCACAGAACACATGCAGCACTGTTGACAGAGGACAGTGTCTGGTGCTGAAACAGCTATCACCAGACTCACCTCCTAAAGCGTGTGCTGTGATTTTTAAACCTATACAGTATGATTTGGCTACATAATACATAACAATAGGCTTTGTTCTAACTTCATTTGAAAACTGGCATCTCTCTCCTTCGCTCTCTCTCTGATGTGATTCTACTCTCTCGGTTTTGCTGCATCTTGAGAACAAGCCTCCCCACACGAGGCGCACCTGTTGTGACAATGGAGCTGCCTGAAAATCCAAAACGCACGCTTTTGCGTTGGAAATCCATGCACACGGTTTACAAATCTGTGCACTCGGTGAGATCTGGACATTGTCAATGTTTCTGCAGCATATCAGCTCTCCCTCTCTCTCTCTCCCTCTCTCTGTCTCTCTGTGTGACTGGTGTTATCGGTTGCTGCCATGATGGTGCTTTGTCACATGCACATCTGAGAAACTGTACCTACCTACTGTACCGAGTTCAAAGTCTCACCTGCTTCCACATCATGCTTTGCATATAGAGTATGTATTCAGCCTTTTTGAGCTATTTTTAAAACCACATATTGTTTTATGTGAGAAACGGCGTGTGTGTGTGTGTGTGTGTGTGTGTGTGTGTGTGTATGTGTGTGTGTGAGTTTGTTTCTTGTGAGCTGTACTGTGTTTGACACTCACAGTGGGTGAGGTTTGCCCTTAAAACAGCTGTCATTAGAGAACAGAGTAGGAAGGAATGCAATTAGACACGTCGGCTCCACGATCCATCATTGGCTATTATGGCTTCCACAAGGTGAGGAAAGGAGAGAATGGCTCATAGATACTGCAAGGAAGACACACACACACACACACACACACACACACACACACACACACACACACACACACACACACACACACACACACACACACACACACACACACATAATTGAGCCTCTGCGTCCAAACAGCTTTGTGACCAGAAATTAAAAGACAGATGCGTTCATAAGAAGGAAAACAAGTGAGCAAGCCTGATACTCACAGTCAATGTCAAACAATCCACCACTGTTATACCACTGACCTTGTTATAGAGGAACATATTTGGGAAACCTGGCGGCCTTTGTGAAGCACAGATGAAGTTAATGCTGAAGTGCAAAGACTGCCATTCCTCGAGTGGCCACTTGAGGCCGGCTCTGAAAGTGAGATCGTCTCCATTGGCCCTGTATAAAACTCACGTGTTCAAAAGAATTAAACACATTTACAGTGTTGAACAAAATCTTTAACTAATTGTCAACTACAAACAGATTGTTTTAGTTTGTAGTGTTTTGTATGTTCATTTAAGGACATCAGATCTGACCTAACTTACACATCAATAATACAACTATCTGTTTGTTTGACCTGTTTTGAGCCACTGATGAACACAAAAGCATTCCGACTTCAACAGCCAATCAAATCAATAAGCAACAAGGACCTTAGCTTCTATCATATATAAGTGCTGGGGCAATGTGAAAGCTGTTCAAGGGTCAAGAATGTGTCACTTGGAGCTTCAGTCTAAGCCAGTGCTTCTTAAACTGTAGGGGAGGAAATGTTCACTCCTCCAATGGGGGCCATTAAACCAACTCTATGTAAAGTTGGTGAAATTACTGTTTTGAAACCATTTCAGGTTCAATAACTAAAAAGAGGTTTCTTATTTTTAAAGACTTTTGCTTTTATTTGGATATAGGACAATGGATGGAGTATAAAATTGAGATAGAGAGAGAAAGAGTGGGAAACGACATGCAGGAAAGGCGTCACAAGTTGACTTGAACCTGGACCGCCCTTGTGGAGGACTATGGGGCACTTTGTAACGGCTAGGCCATCAGCGCACCAGGTTTCTTTTTTGCAAACATTTTAGTGGCAAATATGGATTTCATTTAGATTGACAATTATGGATTTTGAAAATCTCCATAGGAATTCATCCTACACATGAAGTCAAGCTAACCACCGCTTGTCACTTTAATAGGAGATGGAACCTCCAAATATCGAGACTCCTTTAAGTTTTGTGGCTTGCATGATTAACGTTGAAATAAATATATTTTAGGGGCAATAAATTGTGTTTAAATCCAACATTTCTGCAGTTTGTTAAAGACAACACAGGTCAAGACATTCCCTCTGAATGTGTAGAAGGCCGATCGTGACAGGTTTATATTGACCCTATAAAGGTAACATTTTAATACTCTGGTAGGTTTGGAATCAAAAAAAGAAAGGGATAAATGAGAGAGTAGGGGGCTCAGAGGGGCTTAATAGAAAACTGCCGCACTTCTTGGACTGTAATAAACCGTCAGTTAGTGGGGCCCACCACATCTTCAAACACGCTGCCTTAGTGTGATGAGTTCCCCGAAGAGGTCTGCGGCTACTCTGCCTTGAAAGCACCCAGATTTTTGCCAGTGTGTGCACTTTTAATTGCACTCCCATCACTTGCCCCTCAGCTCTGCAAATTTCTCTCTCTCTCTCTCTCTCTTACACAAACTGCCCCTCGCTCATCCTTTCTCCAATAGCCCCCCCCCAACCCCCGACTCCTCCCCCCTGTCTCTTTCTCATTCTGTCGTTTTAGCCCTTTCTCTCTATCTGTCCATTCTTCAAAGGGGAACTTCATTCACTTTATTTTAATTTCACAGATGAACCCTGAGGGGCCGAATGAGAGATGGCTGTGTGAGAGGGAGGCAGAAATAAGAAACTCTGCTTTATTTTAGTTCTGGCTCTGTGGTATTGGGCCAAAGTCTTTCATGGTTGGTTAGTGGCCAGCCATGGGCACCGTCTAATGTACGAATGAATAACCTCGGACAGAATGCTTTTAATAGTGGATGCCTGTGCAGACGTACAATAAAAGCATTATTCTCATTTATCAAATCTAAGGTCATTTAAACTTAAAACCTTTTTTTTTTAAAAACAATTTCTGATCTTTGTACCTACCCAGGTAACTGTTGAGATCCGGTAACATAGCAACATTGCTGTGTTAGGTACAGTAAGATACAGTTAGGAAGCTACAGAAAGGAAAGGCCCTTCAAGAGAATCAGACTGATTGCAAACAGGACAACAGATTAGCTTTGATTATATGAACTACTTAATTTTCAGTAGCAAAGTTACCCAGAACTTCCACCAGATACGTGTGGATTGCATGTCAGCTCTGGTCCTTTACGGCTCCGTGCACCCTGGTCTGTCAACACCCACAGAGCTGTGCACGGAGAGCACAGCCAGACAGTTGGAGTGCAGAGACAAAGGAATTCCTGAGGTGATTTTATATATTCAGAGATAATATGTGTATGTTGTATAAACCATATGAAACCATTTGAAATACAAACACTCATACGGCCATTGTTCTGAAACGGAGACTGATTCCCCTAACGCTCGATCTTTTCCTTGGTAAATTGAAGCGCCGTGCTCCAGCATCTGGCAAAAATACAAGTCTTGTGTATCTGCAACGGAGGGATCTGGACTGCCTGAGCTAAGATAAGGCGCAGTGGAGCCAGTAGAAACACACACATTTCACAAGGTGAAAACCTGTCAGCTCTGCTGCTGTAACATAATATTGGAAATGTTGTCTCTACTTTACTTTCAGTCAATCTGGAAAAAGACAAAGAAACAGCAGAGGCAGGCCTTAAGCCACCTGGTTTGGCTACAATGCGTCTACTTGTCAGTCAACTCTGCCACGCCCTGAAATATGCAAATTGAGGATGAACTCTTTGGATTGCTTGATATAAGAAAAGTGAGTTATAGAAAATGTTTCCGAGTTTAAGAGTTGTTGAAGAGTGAAAAATGGGAATTTCAATATGGTACCAAATGGGGATTCCTTGTCTTTTGCAGCCAGCCTCAAGTGGATACTTGAGGAACTGCAGTTTTTTTGCACTTCATTTTTAAACTCTGGAGGTTTTCAGTTGGTTTCAATAAATAATCAGTAAAGAAAAAACATAAAAAATATAGAAAAAAAATACTTTCATAAATCCATAATATACAATTCCTTACTGAGTGTAGATGCAGTGGATTCCTTGATGGTTGTAGATTTCTCTTAGCCCAACACACTTGTTTTTAATAGTTTGAGTCTCTTCATGATGTTTGAACACGCTGTTGTATGTGCATGTGACTACTGTATGTCCCTGAGAGGGCTCACAAGCCTGTACATGATGCATCTCTGTGTGTGTTTGTACAAGCGTGTGTGTCAGCATGCAGGTGTACATGCTGTGTGAAAGATGAGCCCTGACAACGCTGTGTCCACCTTGCCCTTTGGCTATTTCTGTACCGTACCTTCCCCGATGTCGGTTGCGTAATGATCTGGGAGATAGCGATCGCTCTTTGTTTGTTGTCTCTATCAGCCATAACTGGGCCTTGGTGCCAGAAGGTCAAGTGTACAGAATAAGAACAGGCTTACACAACACACCAAACACAGACACGCCTTTGATGTAAAACAAGCAATGTGTGTGTGTGTGTGTGTGTGTGTGTGTGTGTGTGTGCGTGTGTGTGCGTGTGTGTGCGTGTGTGTGCGTGTGTGCGTGCGTGTGTGTGTGTGTGTGTGTGTGTGTGTGTGTGTGTGTGTGTGTGCCTCCAATTGAGGGTGGTGATTGATTTCAGACTACAGAAATCTGGCTGTGCAGTTGTGGACCTGCAGTAAACTGTTTCAGCAGAATGCACACTTTGTGGGGATGTTGATCTAAGAGTGTGTTTTTTCAAGATCCAGATTCACCAGTTTTTTTTTTTATCTCATTCTGAACAAATACTGTATTAAAACTTATTTTTATCGGAGCACTGGTGGCCTGTAGTCCTCCAAGCGGGCAGCCCAGGTTCGAATCCAACCTGTGGCTCCTTTACGGCATGTCATACCCCGCTGTCTCTCCCCCTCTCCCAGATTTACAACTCTATCCACGTTCGTACCTCTAAAGAAAGACATACAAGCTAAAAAATAAACCTTAAAAAAAAAGAATCAAAATGCTTTATCTCCAATTTTCAGCGTGTGACAAAAGTATAGATCAGGACAATGTGACATCTTTTCATGGAGACCAGAGTTCTTGACGGAGCCCCTGGTACCAGGTGACACAGGCCAAAACATTTACAACGGCAGTTCCAAAATATTTTGTAAAACAAGTTTTTTTGTCCTTGACACAGTTGGTTCTTTGTGTTTTTATATCAGTATTCACACATGTTAAGAAGTTTGACAGATGTACTTTTTTTGGCACCTAAATGGGGGGGGGGGAAACCTGTGTGGGGTCTAGAGTAAAAAAGCTGCGGGGAAGGAGAAAGACATAAATAAACATCAAACAAAAACCAGATTTACCTGTTTGATCATTAACTTTTTCAAAGTCCTTACCTTCCAACAAGGACCAAGCGCTGGAGACGAGAAACGGAGAGAGATGTAGGGGAGGTGGGGGGGGGGAATGCGAGGAACGAGAGCTGAAGGCAGAATGTCCGCTAGGAATACAAGCAGTGCCTTGCCAAATACAAAAAACAGGCCTCTTTCGTCTTTCTTTATCCTCCTATTTTATTCCCTTTGTTAGGGGAACTCGGCGTACAGGACTTCAGAGGAGACGGCAATGAGCACATCAAAGCACGCCGACAGATTGTGGCCCAACGGACACACTCGAAGTGGGCATTAATTTCTTTGTTGAAAATGTAGAAAAGCCAACCACAAAGTGGGGAAATGAAAGCAGCTTCTTTTTTTGTTTCTATTGTTATCTTTGCCTCCTTGCTCTTGTTTCGCTGTTGTTCTCAGCATCTTTTCCCTGTCAGAGTTTCAACATGTCGAAGGTGGTGAGGGTCAGGCGGGCACCTTGTTTTTGTCAGATGCTCGTTTGGGGAGGTTTCCGTCCTCCCTTCTGTCTTTCTTTCTCACTTTCTTTCTCTCTGTCTCACTCTCCCCTCTCGCCGACTCTTCTGACAAGCTCTCTTTGAGTTCAGCCCACATGGCTCTGGGCTAAAATCAATGCCCATATGTGTCTTCAGCTGCTCTACACTGTAGTGATGAAGGTTAGAAGAGAGAAAGCAAGACAGAAGAGCAAAAATCCAGAAAGTCCAAGATAGAGTCCACTGATTACAGATAAAATATTCATCAAACTATGCATCTGTTTAGCAAAATAATGACTGAATAATTAAATGAGAAACAGCCTCTTGACTCCCTTTTTGTTTTTGCTGCATTGCTGTGTGCCCCAGGTGCCTTTTTGGGCGGGTGATGGATGGGGCGAGGGCAGACTAATTGTGGAAAATGTTGGTGCAGGAATTAAAGATTATTACCCAAGGATTCAGCCAGGGATTCATTCAGACCAGCATTCAATGACCATTAGCCTACATAGTGTGCTTCCAAGTTCACTGACCTTGAGTGGTGAATCTCAGGCTTGCTATTGATCGCCATCACATTCCTTCATTGTTTGGGTGTCATGGCTAAGGCTACTCACTTGTTTAATTGTTTCTCATTGAATTGTAAAGTAGTGAGTGGGAGGCAATTGAAAAAGGCTCTTGAACAGTTTGTGCCTCAACAAGATACTTTAAAGAGAGGCCAAGGCGGATGAGAGGGACTAAATCTTACTTTATCTTTATTTGTCTTCATTGTTACACCTTGCATAGCAACTGCAGCATCCATTGAACAAACACTGGGGGCCATAATGCAAAATGAACCCTCTGTGTGATGAAAACATGGCTTCTAAGTACAAGTGGACCCATTCAGAAGTTGGTTTGAAATGTTTTTCAAGATGACCCAAAGTTCATAATATAGGAATTCAACAGGCGTCTGAAAACATTTCGAGCCTGATATATTTCAGAGCATCCCCGCCATCACAGGAATTGGGTGGCATTGGACCTGGCATAGACCCTCAGGGCAGTGTTTCAGCCCGTTCTTCTTTTAGAGTAGCCGCTGTTTCACAGCAGCATACACTTTTCCTAGTTTTGATGCCTTTTTTTTTTTTTTTGCTCACTGCACTGACCCTTTTAGAAATTCTGCAGAGACCACGGATACTTCCTTGGACTGTAGATGCTCCCCGGATCTTTCGCTTCATGTCGACCTTTTGGCCTCGCCTCTCCAGTTTTGATCTCCCTTCCCTAGCTCCTCGGCCCCTGGAGGGTGTCAGGGCTGGCTGAAGGGGCTTCCAGAGGGCTTCAAGGGGCCTTTCAATCCTTCATCCAGGTCTTAGTGTTCAAAGACCTTGGCCAGTCATCCAGCTGCACACACACACACGCACACACACACACACACACACACACACACACACACACACACACACACACACACTTTCATGCACAAGCTTGCACTTGCACACATTAGAGTAGATATGCACAAAAGCACATGCACTGAGAAGAGGAGACAGAAAAGAGAGAGAAGGAAGTGGTAAAGATAAATTGTAAGAGCTGCTGTGAATTTTAGAATGAGATCAAAAAAGAGCTCCTGTGAGATATGGCCTTAGCACCGTCAAAATGAGATTAAAAATGTCAAGCCTGTCCGCTGTACAGTATGCGGGTTGAATATAGTCGTATTCTCCCTCCTATAAACAGCAATAAAGACACAAACCCATGCATTCACATTCTGTGCCTACCCCCCTCCTTCTCTCCTTCTCCACAGGGGTCTCCAGGTCAGGTATGAGAGCCACATTATAGCCGGTTCATATCGTAGAATAAGGCTGCAGTGTTCACTAATTTACCGCTGCCTTCTGGGACCAGAAATGGCTGGAGTCTGGATGGAGGAAGCAGATGTTCCTCCATCCAGAGGAAATAGTCGCTGGCCAATCAAGCGTAAAAACGCCACAGCTTTACCTGCAGGTTTCATGGTGAAGTGATGGGCAGGGGAGGGAGGAGCTGCTGCAGTCACTTCTCTGACACGTATCAGAAATGTTTATCTCGACCTGTGGACTGCTGAGAGGGTGATTTAGGAGGCGACAGATTGCCCAGAAATGGAAATAGGGGGAGTGCGAGTGTGCACAGAGTGTGCTTGAGTGTCCTGTGTTGTTTATGAGGATGTTGGGAATTTTCAGTGCAAATAATACACATTGGAGTCTATAGAGTCCTGTGTTTGTGTGCGATTGTGTGTGCGTTATGTGTGTGTGTGTCCTTCAGTGGTTCGGTGGGATAACCGTGTGTGCACAAGGCTCGTGAAGCCTTATCTAGATGTCCTAGTTATCGATTGGGGCGACATAGCAGATAAGAAAGGATGAGTACCCCCTCCCACCCATCCTCAACTATCAGCCCTCCAACCCCCCCCCCCCCCAACCCCCTCCTCCATCTTCCACATATCTACACCCACCAACCACCGCACATCCTCCCTGCGCTCTGTGTGACACTGATGGAGGGATTTTAAACACTTTCCTGTAACCTGTTCACATCAGTCCAACCTCATTTTAGGAACATCAGCAAATTGTGTGTTTGGAACTCAAAATGTCCAAGAGAACCTGAAGGTTTGAGTTCTGTCTTCTTCAAATTTGATTGTGATTTTCTATTTGTACAACACGATATTATACTGTACAACATAAAGCAACATATGGGGAACAGATTCTAATTCCCATTCATGGTTGTGTGTTTGTTTTATGATGTTTTTTTGTTTTTTTTTACAAATTGTTTTGTTTGCTGTATCTGACAGGTTTTTTTATTTTTACATTAATTCAAATCCACCATTTTTTCCCCCATTTATTTTGCTGACAAATGTCATTGGAGCAGTTTTCTTCTACTTTTTGAATTTGGCTGGTATCTGATTTGTTCCAATAGCGTACTTAATCCCTGTCAGTAACTAGCCAAATCAAAGACGTTCCTTAAAAGTGCAAAAAGAAAAGATTCTTATTCAGCTTACAAAAACCTTTCAAAAACAAACATTTCACATGTTTCCAAGCATTAGACTTCATCGATAAGCACCGTGTTTAACTTTGCAGAACACAGCGGTTTGATTGTCTTTGTTGTTGATTGTGATAGCATTGGGTTTCTATGTGTCTTCAGCCTGGTTCATACGTCTACATCGGATCTATGCTGTAGCTGCGCTGTAGTGCCCTTCACCGTTGTGAGCACTATACTTACCTGTGCGTTAATGTGTCTGCGTAGCTCAGCAGTACTCCAAACTCTAGTTGGCAGTGTGATTTTTATGCTAGTTGGCCAGTTTCTGGTTTGCCACATTCTCTGCATGTTGAGTAGATGAAACCATGACTGAAACTGAGCCTGTCATTTCGGAGTGGGAGATGATAAATATTAAGTAGCAGTTGATTATACTGCAACTATAGCAAAGAAAAAGGCCAATTCTTGTTTTCATTTTTTGGTGTTTCCACACAAGCAGTCCTGAAAGAAAAGAAAAGAAAAGTTTCTGAAATGTTTGGGTTTTGCTCCATTTTTCACATCAACTTTTTTTTTTTTCAAGATATATCTTTGGGGCTTTTTGTGCCTTTATATTAGAGACAGGACAGTTGGTAGAGTCAGAAATCAGGGAGAGAGAGAGAGGGTAATGACATGCGGGACAGGAGCCACAGGTCGGATTTTAAACCTGGGCGGCCGCTTGGAGTACTACAGCCTTCATACATGGGGCGAGCACATTAACTATTGCACCACCAGCGCCCCATTTCACGTCAGCTTTACCCGGACTTTCTCCTGCAAGCCCCCTGCAAACATTTCCATATGATGTGTGTGTAGGGTTTTTTTTTTTTTTTTTCATAATGTCTTTCCCCTGAGACCCCATACCAGCCCCCCCGTCCGACATGGAACCGTTCACACTGAGAGGGAGATTTATGAATAAGCAGGAAGATTTCAGGGGCAGGCTGTCCTGAATTATTTAAGAATTGTTCAGGAGTTCATGTTTTTAAACTTTTTTTACTTTCTTCTTTGATCAGGCACAAGAAGCTGAAACTGTTTCTGATGAAAAGTGGCTTCCCAAAAAGTCCTGCAGAGACTCTATTCTCCTTTCCTTGTTCTTCATCCAAACAACACCGTCTTTGTTCCACTGGGATCAGTGAATCTTTAATGACAAGTCCAGACATTTTCATGCTACCTGAACAAATGTTTCTCCTTCTTCTCTCCAGGCAGTTTCTCTTTGGCAGTTTTAAAAGGTCAAAAGATGAGTTTGATTAATTTATTCATCATACACATCCAGTAGGCCTACACTCGAGGAGTCCTAATTTTCCTTTAGTCCCTTCTTTCTCTTTCTCTTTCATGCATGCTTGGGCTCATAACAGGAAACCCTGTTTGTGTTTTGTAGCCTCACGCTCGATTTCACCCTCCTCCTCCTCCTCGTCCTCCTCCTTCTCACTAACTGCTGTCTTGTTGCTTCTGCCCGAGTGGTTTCCTCTGAAAACGCCACTTGGTTGAACAATTAATTATTCTAATGATAGGCCGCTACTCAGCGTTGCTTTAAACAGGGACACAGATAGAGAGAGGGAGAGAGAGAGAGAGAGAGAGAGAGAGAGAGAGGGGGAGAGAGAGAGAGAGAGAGAGAGAGAGAGAGAGAGAGAGAGAGAGAGAGAGAGAAAGAGGGGCAAAGAACGACACCGCCTTGACCACTTGACCAGACATCAGTTCTTCCCCCAGGGCCACACACACACACACACACACACACACAATTATGGAGGGCCAAAACAAAAACATGCACACTTCCACACATAAAACTGACCTTTGCTTATCTTAGGAATTTACGTTTGAACAGGAACTGGGTCAAATAAAACATAGTTCCTACACACATACACCAACACATAGTACACACACCATCCTTCAAAGCCGGTTCAGATGTCTTACTAGGGCATTTGGTACTCCCAACTGCCCCCCCCCCTCCCCCCGTACAACCACCATCTAGCCTATTTCCTTTTTCCATGCAGCCCCCCCCCCCCCCGATTCTGAATTGCATCCCAACATCTCCACCTCCTCACCCTACACACACATCTTGTCCTGCAGCTTGATGTGAACAGAACCAGTACAAATACCTCCACTTCAACTGATTCTGGCTGAGTGAGCCGTACCCCTCCCTCTGCCCTCTTTACCCCCTCCCATGCCGCTTTCATTGTTGGGCACTTTGAAAACTCATGTTAGGTCCCTATAAAAAATGGATAACCCTCTCCTTTTCTATCTCCATCTCCCTGATTCCACTGCTTAATTTTTATGAAAAGAGGGAATATTCTGCTTCCTTCAATTTTCCAATTTTTTTTTTCTTCCCTCCTTCTTCCTCTTTTCTTGCTGACTGTTGCTCCATGAGGGTGAATGCCCTCCATGATTCCCTCACTGAGAAGGTAAAGAGGAAGAGAGCAGGGGACATGGGAGCAGATAAGAAATGGTAGCTAAAAGAGGGAACAGACAACACGTTCTTACCCCAGTGTTTAAAGAACAGCAGCTTGGTAAGACGCCCTATGTGCTTCAATAATTTGGAGTTCTTGTTTCTGTTTTTTTCAGTGTGCTGTCGCAGGACTCTTCATTGTAGTATGCAAGTAGAAAACAACAGCATCCAGTCAGACATTCAAGATGATGCTTGCTGAGAAAGAAGAAGATAACATGAGTTTTGAGAAAGGAACAATAGCTTACATGTTGGTTTGGTGGTAAAACTATCATTCTTTGGTTGTCTTTCAACATCAAAACTACAAGGTTAGGTTAGTATCAGCCACTGGTTTCAAATAAGGTCTAACTTCTGTTATCCAACAACATTATACTCAAAACTCAGAGTGAGCTAAATGTCAAACGCAAACGACTTTTCATCCTGACTTCACCCAGATTTTTTCCTGCCTTGTCAAATGTCTGTGTGATGTCGGGTTGAGAGGATGTTAGGACGCAGCAGGTAGTATGCACAGAAATGAACTACAACTGAGGAGTGAGCCGGCCTTGTGATCAGCGCGCCCCCAAGAGTGGGATGGTCGCCTCAAATAGAGCTCGTGCAGATGATGAAGCTGCATTGGACTCTTTTCTGCTTGCATGTGATTCACTGCTCATTCATTGATTCTGTGAATATGTCCATGTAGCACTGATATAAAGGCAAAAACTGTCATAGCGCTGGACGTTGTTGCTTTGTCCACCATGTCTTTGAGGTGCATGTGTGAATAGGCAAGTTAGGAAGATTTGAGGCGCAGCTTGTCTGTAAGTTTCCGAGAAAGTGCACGTGTGAAAAAGATTTAAAATACGTTACAAAAAGAATGTAACCCTGGGTGAAGTTCCTCGACTATTTTCCTTGACTATTTTGACGCATCCATCTCTCTCCCAATCACCATCCCAAATAGACTATCTTTCTCTCTCTGCAAACTACATCATCCTATGTCAGAGTCAGCACATCGAACCTAGAAAAGGTGAACAGATCTAACAATAAAGGGTTACCTTCAGAGTCTTATTTTGAAAAGTTCTCCATTGTAAAAAGCTGCCATTCCTCTTGAGTTGGAGACGAGAACTGGAACAGAAGGACTGAAAAGCAACGGGAAAAAGACAGAGGCAGGAAAGAAGGTTTTTTTTTTTCTTTAAAGTGTGCTGTCATTGTCAAGGCAGTGCCACTGTGCCAGGCAGACAATCAGTCAGTCATTCAGTCCCCTTGGCTTCAACAAGATAGATGCCCAGGGTTGGATTTGCATATGCTATTCAGGGCATGGTTGCACCATCTTTCTCTCTCTTTTTTTTATTGTTTTTAATCAGAGGCGAATGTCAACAGAATAAATGAAGTTGCGCGGTGAAGTGAAATTTTTATCACATCAGTGGTGGTTGGGTGGGTGTGGAGGGAGGTGGGGGGTGGGGGGCATGATGATGATGATGCCTCCACACATACCTCACACTCCCCACCCCTTCAAACACCCCCCCCCCCCTCGCACACACACCACCACGACACATAGCCTCCACCTCCATTCATCACAGGCCATATTGAGGGAGTGAAATTCAGTGGCGGTGCCGGTAATCAATGGAAGGGCTCCATATGGCGGGGATCAAAGGTGTCACATAGTGTGTGGTTCTGCTTTATTGCCAGCCAGCACTGTTAATTGGACAACAAGATCAGAGGCAATATTAAAATCCAATTAAATTGATATGAACAGATTGCCAAGTGATGTACACTAATGTATAATTGAGTATCAAGCAAATGCGAGTGGCCCGTCTCGAGCGCCGAGCTGCTGAATAAATGATGGGCGAGCCGTAGAGGACGGAAACAAGTTTGCACATTAGCCCCCCCCCCACCTCCTCCTCTCTCCTTCCTCTTCCCTCGCTCTCCGGGTCCTCAGATGTGGAGGGATACAGGATTTTTTTTTTTCCTGCACTCCTTTTTTTTTTGGACTGTCTGACATTCTTAAAGGGGACATTTTTGTCCTGCATAATAAGGGCGGAGGATTGTAGGGGCTGTGTGTGTGTGTGTGTGTGTGTGTGTGTGTGTGTGTGTGTGTGTGTGTGTGTGTGTGTGTGTGTGTGTGTGTGTGTGTGCTTGATGAGAGCAGAAGAGGAGCAGAAGGTGTAGCATGCATGTGTGTATCCAAAGGGAGGGGGGCGGGGTTGTAACATTTTAAACGGCGTAATTCCATCACACGCACACGGCTTTAATTTGAGTTTAATAAAATCTAAATGATTTATTGCCTTTTTTTTTTGCTGGAGCAAAGAGGAAGTGCATGTTGTGGTGCTTTGGCTAATCAGGCATAAACACGGACGGCCCCCGTCTCACCGAAAGAGGCTCCACGATATGGAGTGCTCTTTAAGAAAGAGAAATAAATAAGCTGATAAAGAAGGATGCTCTGACACTATTTAACAGACCAACGAGGCCTAGTCCAAGGTGACATTCCCTGATAAGGTACACTTGGACTGTAGCCCAAAATAATCAAAAGTTCATCACCACTCATTCATTTATTAATTGAATATTTTTAGCCTTGATTTAATGCGTCGAGCTGTAGTGCTAATTCATGACATTGGGAGGCCGATAAGGAGATTTACATTTCAAATTTTAATGATATTTTGGCTCTAGCGATCACTCCCTTTTTTGGGGGGCTAATTATTTATTTCTCTTGTTTTGGTTGCAGTCCAGCATATGCTGTGTTTTTTTTTTTTTTTTAATGCCACCCCCCCCACCTCCCCTCTTTCTTGCATTAAGCTGGTTTCCTTAATTAAGCGGGCACGGGACTCATTAGCTGCCATGGCGATGGGGTGGCATGATGTGCCCGTCTCAGTTCCCGCCGGCGATGCCCGGACAAAGTGCCTGGGGAGCAGGTGCTGACAAGGTCGCGGTGGCAGCGTGCCATCTGGACCGAGGCTCGGGCCCCCATGGCTGCCTGGCTCTTTGTGGCTATTGCTGCGGCTAATGCCATCCACCAACAACCCTGACTCAAAGACATCAAAACAGCGCCCCAGCTCTTAGGAGATCTGTGGACTTAACAACCGCTAAAACAAAGGCGCAATAATTGGTTTTGGCGCAATCTGTCCTTCGTTTGCCACTCAAGGAGCTTTTGTGGTTATTAAGTGAGCTCGGAACAGAAGGCACATTGAAGGTTTTCTGCATTAAGGCGTGATGCACCTTCATTTGCATAACATAGATGTCCACAGCAAACATAATGCATCTACATTTATGCATAGATTACATCGATATAGCTCTCCAGAGATTTCAAAAAATATATAATCACATGAAAATGAATTCTGGGGGGGGGCTCAGATAATGCATTTCTGCTGTGTGAAGTCTGATGTTTAATGAGATCAGAGTAAAAGTACTTTAATTTGTGGCTGTTTTCATGGTTCCTTCATATTATCATCATTGCTTCCTTGGACATTTTTATACATTTCTTACATATTTTATAAATTTTTCATCCTTTTTACCCCAAAGTAATTTTTTTAAAGCATATATTGAGATTTTTTCATGAATTATCATTGAATATATTTTCCTCATCCCTGATTGATTTTATTGTATTGATTTTAGCCTTAATTATTGATAAAACGTACTATTGTTCAACTTAGCACACCTGCTTCATAGCAGTATGAATACACATTTTTTAAATTATTATTTTTGGCCTATAACGTGCACAATTCCACCTCACACACTGTGAAATGTCCATGCCAATTGAAGTTGAGGATGCTTATAAATTGGCTACATTGAGCATGTAGCACCAGTTCTGGTGTGAATGTGTCTTTGAGATTATTTGTCACAAGCTACTCCTCAGCTCATGCATGATGTAAGGTCATGTGAGTTAAAGGCAAATGAACAGACATGATTGTGTTTTGAGAAAAGCTCTGTTGATCTTTTGTTCATTTCCTCAGTTTTCCAAGTCTGTTTTTTTTCATTCTCTTTTTGTCAGCCATTTTTAAATAATCAGAATCATTGATTAATTACATAAAGTCATTATGTTCAGCCTGTTTCTACACACTCAATGTATATCTGTTTCATGCAAAACTATTACTCTACATACTTTCACATGCATGAAAAAAAACCTCAAGACTTTCAATTTCATTTGATTTTGTTCAATGCATTTATTTTACTATGCCTACACCTCTTATCCAAAGCTTCATCAAAGCTATCCCATCTTTTTATTTTTTACCACCAGAGTCAATCAAAGTTTAGCGTAAACTAGAAAAACACAAAGTTGGTCTCTCCTCTCTAAGAGAAATCTGGAGGACTCTAGTTTGAAAATGTCATGAAATGCTTCAATGGATCGTCTCAGCTCTCATTAGTTATGCTGATCATAAAATGACCCAACTGTTGGCCTTGGATGTCATTCACAAACTGCTCCTAAAATGAAGCGAATGTCAGAGAGTAACAGCTCACCACAGTGGGATGAAGCTTACAATTTGTCATGTGCTGTAACCTGCTGTACAATTAGTCATGAACATGTTGGTTACGGTGGTTAAGGGAACACGGACGAGGGTTCCTATTTCCTCCCTGACACCGGTGTGGTATCACCTCCCTCCTCGCAGAGCAGCCGACTCTCACACGGTTCTCAGGCTTTTTGACTTATGAAGCCGCTTGTTGGACTCTATTTGAGGCGACCAGCCCACTCTGATCACAAGGCCTGCACACACATAAAGACATGTATAACCCAGAAGGAAACCCATACTTAAGCACTGGTCATCCCCCCCACCCCTCCCTCCCTCCCTACATTATTTTACAACTTCTGCGGCCTCTTTGCCAGGGGCCTTGGCTGTCATTATGCGGTCCAGTGTTTGGGTTTGCAAGCGTTCACCCTCTGATTTGGAAGTATGAATGCTTTCTTTAAAAAACGAAGGTATGAAACGTGGTTAAATCCTCTTTGCTTAAACATCAGTTGTCGAGGTCATTAAGGGAGTCCTGGACGTTTTAGTAAAACACGGGCCTGGACGTCACATATGGATGTTGATTTGTGCTCAAAGAGAGCTCAGATGTTTATTTTAGAGATTTCTTGGAGGCTGGTTGGTGGTCAGCCATGTGGTTCGAGGCCATACATGAAAGGAAGTGTTGGATTTGAATGCAGGAATACTGACAGGCCTGTCAATGTGGAGTGGATGGAAAAATGTACGCACACAATGTCGGCTCGACACGTGCAGGGAGTGAAGTGCTGATGCTTTTTGAATCATGGTGTGTTGACTGTGTGATAATCCGACCAAGAAGTGTCAGCCAAATTAGGTATGGGTGGTCAGTACATGGCTTTTTCTTCAGTTTGGAACCTCACTGAACTGTATCAGACGACAAGATGTGCTTCTTTTCATATACCGTATATTTAAATGCTTTTCCAAGGCTGCCTGGACACTCGGCGACTACCTTTTCCTTCTATCACTTTTGTTTCAAACTTTAATATTTAACTGACAACATCAAATTCATTACAAGAAAATGGCGAATCAATCATCACAAAGGGTTAGGGTTGGGGTCGACAATGACAAGCTAAAAATATACATTTTTCAGGGCTTTCAAGTGATCATCATTTTGCATTTAGAAATAAAAATCGTTCGGCATTTATTTTGACTTTTTGTACTGTCTTAAACTGAGAGTGCTTTACTCCCTGTTTGAATTTAAATCTGCTTTTATTTTGAAATAAAGTAAGGACCCTCTGGTAGGTCGAAGGTTACAACATTAACTTAACTGCGGAAAAAGGAACAGATCAGAAATAAAGTGAAACAGCTCAAAGGAACGGTAAC
Source organism: Labrus bergylta (assembly GCF_963930695.1). Taxonomy (NCBI): domain Eukaryota; kingdom Metazoa; phylum Chordata; class Actinopteri; order Labriformes; family Labridae; genus Labrus; species Labrus bergylta. Next base: position 3,558,220 of record NC_089204.1, read on the forward strand.
AAAGGTCAATGTGTGATGTCTTAAGGTGGATATTACTTTGCTGTCTGAGAGTTTGTTAAAGTGAAATGAGACATTGAAAGATGCAGCAGTGTCCTTCTTTCACATCACTGTGACTACAGGGAGACACTGAGGACCACTACCTATGGTGCACCTAAAGGGACAAAATAGCAAGCAATAAAACACCATTTAAAAAACATAATGAATAAATGTTTAACTTTCTAAGTCCTTATATTTATTGATTGAAAGCAGGATTTATATGTAAGTGGAGGGCTGTAAAGCGCTGCTGGACATACACAATCCATTAAAATTCCTCACTGGAGCTGATCTGTCTGTCAAGCAGGTGAGAGAAGAAGGTGTGTGTGCACCTGCCAGGCAGAGAGCAGGAACGTGTTTGTGGAGCACAGCGACAGAGAGAGCACGAGCTGACGAGACGAAGCGTTAACGAGCTAAAGACTGCCCGAGCAGTGAGAGAGTTAAGTCTTTATGTGATCATATTATGAGTGACTTTATCATGCTGAGGCTTCCTTTATAAAAATGTCCTAGAAAGCGGTTTAAAACTATAAAGGCAACAATGACTCCAATGTGACTAAAACGATTAATCAATGACTCTAAAATGTTGCCTAACTTAACACTGAACTGATGAAGGGTTTGCCCCACAGCCCCCATATAGTATTTAAAGACGTTGTTGATACACAGTTTATAACATAAAGCTGCTAAATGTAAGGTCTTTACAGATTTTAATTTGATTGTGTCACTTCGTCTTACAGAGGAGGAGGCCTCTCCGAATGATGTACAATGATGAAACTATACAAAGAAACATTGCAGCTATCCAACGGGCAAAACATGAGTCGACTTCTTGTCTTGTGATTTTTTAGGATGTGGCCGTTGTGTTAACGCTCCTCTGAGAAAAAGTGCATGGTATGGCCAGTACGATGAATACTTTTGTCGAGCATTCCAGTGGATAGGACCTATTTAGAAGCACTACATATTCACTGATAGCTCTACAGAACTATTTGCATTTCATAGGATTGTCCATATTTCCACTTTGTTTAAAAAAAATCTATCAATGATCCCCTCAGAATGCATTAATTTTCTGACAGTCTGCCAATTTAGTCAGGTTAGCGTAATAAATACACTGCATCCAGAGCCCAAGGGATGCCATTATTATTATAATTATTTTTCTAGTATTTAGAAAGAATGGCAGCATGTTAATGTTCCAGGAATCATAAAAAAAAATCTCTGCTTTCTTTTTGCCTGTCATTCGATCAAAATCCCTCTCTGCTTAATTAAAAGTGCATAAGTACTTAATGTACTTTGACCAGTAATACACAAAACCGTATTTATGGTTACGTTAAACTGGTGTTTGCCTTCACAGGGATAAACAGAGCAGAGTCTGAGGGATTTTCTTGAAGTCCCCTAATTTAATCCTCCAGTCCTTAATCTGGTGTGAACCCCTAAACCCTCCCGCACACAAAAGATGACCGACGTAATCCTCGGTGTACAGAGATGGCCACTCATTCCCTCGCTTTTAGGACTGCAAGCAGGGTGGAAAATGACTGCAGCGCTCCTTACCACGCAGATTTTCCATATTTATCAACCTCCTCTCTTTCATTCGCTTGTCAGTCATCTCTCCATCAGCTGTCCATCTTCTCATTGCCACAAATGTGTCTCGATATGCGAGGAGAAGGAATGAGGGACGAGAAGACGCGGGCGTAGAGAAAAGTCACTGATAAAGCGTGCAAAAGATCAGAATGTGCAGAGACACTTGAACACATTTATTAGCACTTGTTCTGTCTAACTACAGTACAATCAGAGACATGTACTCCCCCCCCGTCCCGTCATTTCTTTACAGCACATACAGTAAGAATTAAAGTGGCAGAAATGGACGGGCCTGACAAGCTTGACTCCTACCCGCCCCGTTACTAAAATAAACCACATTATTTGGAGAAAATCCATGATTAGGAGCAAAGGAAAAAAGGAGGCCCCTCGGTTAGGGGGCGAATGGGAGGAACAGTGAGTGGTAGAGAGGGAGGGAAGCTTGATGGGTGGAGATGGACAAGAGGGGTGGGGGGGGGGGCACAGTAGGGGGCTAATTCTCCCCATGCCCCGCTGCAGCTGTGCCCCTGAAACTGACTGACAGATCTGTGTGCGTAGGGGGGGTTTCTGCATATGTCAGAACAGCAAGGGGGCCTGCTAACTTCCTGTCCCAGTTTTCACACTTTATTTAGCCGGCGATCTTAAACTTTGTCCCCTGGGAGCAGCAGTATCGCAAATATTTGTCCCCGGGCTGAAAGGTCCTTTTTAATGCAGGTTAGATGTGAGCTGTAAAGTGATGTAATACAGCTTCCTGTTAGACTTAACTTAAGAAATAGTGTCCATTACAAATGTGGAAGACAAATCTTCTCTTCCACATTTTGTGTAAGAAATTGTGAACTGTCATGAAACCTAAGCTTCATTCAGATTATTTTTCCTGAACAAGGGTGAAGTCATTTTTAAACATATGTAACGTAACAGCATCTCACCCCCTCAATTCACACACACTCCGTCCGGATGCTCTGTGCATTTCCTTGTCTGACTTCCTGTCCGGGTTGTGATATTCTGTCTAGCTTGACACGAACCTGCAGCGTAGTCGTATTTGAAACGCAGCAGAGTGTAGGTCGGGCGTGCCCCCCCAGCTGCTGTGTGAACACAACGATCGACTAGAGTGGCAGCTAACTACGTAGTAGAATGTGACAAACCGCAGTATGTGGAGTATGTGTGAATTGGGGGTCAGTGAGCTGGTGTTTTCTGAGATATAAGATAAGTCACAGAGGGATAATGTGTAAGAACAAATGGGGGTTGAGAACAGTCTGAACGGTTTTACTTTTCTAACTGTACGCACTAATGTCTGATGTCTGTCTCATCTTCATTCCATTCTAACTAATCTACTTCAAGGTGAGATCTTCCTCACTCACTTTAAAAGTCCTTTTGACCTCGGTCAGGGTCTGCTTCTTTCAGGGCGTCCGGGGGCCAAACCGTTGAAGAGTCTGAGCATTGAAAACAGGAGAACATGAGAGGCTTCACTGTTAGAGCAGTCGCCCCCTCCTGTGGCGGGACCATAAACACAGTAACCTTATATCAAAGAGTGGCATGTAGCAGAGCAGCCAGGAAAAGAAGCACATTAATTATTGAGGAGCATACAGTAACAAGCTGTGAGCACCAGCGACGGCCCATTGTAAGGATGAGGAGCAGCCTATGTCCGATTATCTATTGTTAACCTCGTCCCTTCAGGTCTCACTGAGCACACAGACCATGAGAGGTCTCTCTCTCTCTCTCAACACACACACACACACACACACACACATCAGGGTATGATCTGAGGGAAATGTTTTCTTTGGCTTTCTATTATCTTCACAACACAGACACAATATCCAACACACTCTCTGACACACACACACACACACACACACACACACACACACACACACACACACACACACACACACACACACACGCACACACACAGTTGGATGGCTCAAAGGGCAAGTTATTGTCTCAAACAGGGGAATAACATGTCAGCCTCGGGGGATTTTGACCGAGCTACCTGCTACAGCAAAAAGGCTGTTTGCAACAATTCTCAGTACGCCTCAGTACTTTACTTTGCCTTCCTCTTTGAAAGCTGACATGCTGCTGGCTGCTGCTCACTACCTCTACTGAGAATTTAAGGATGAGAGTTCAGTCCAACCCAGTGGGCCCTATTTGAACCGTCTATAGCTCATGATCTGAGGTACACAAGTTGTATGCATTTAGAGCTTGTCAAATGTATTTTGGTGCACAATCTGGTTGCAAAGTAAGGCCAGGTTGCAAACAATTAAATATTTTTTGATCATCTTAACATATTTAGAACCATCCATGATTATTTGTTGCCATGTGTGGGGTCTCTGATGACAGAGACCCCACACATGGCAACAAATAATCATGGATCGAACAGTTTTGTTCCTATAGAGTGTGGACAAAGTATGACAAAAATAACACATTCTAACAGATTCCATTTACAATCAACTCGAGTCCCGACTCACAAAAGTGGAAATCTCACAAAATCTGGTGGTCAAAAAGGACTTTAAATGGTAAAATGGTAAATGGACTTAAGCTTGTATAATACCATTCTAGTCTTCTGACTACTCAAAGCATTTTTACACCACAGGTCACACCTACACATTCACACACTGATGCAGAGGATGCTGTGTAAAGTGACCATCAGAAGGGGTTAAGTGTCTTGCCCAAGGACACATCAGAATGTGGCTGCAGGAGCTGGGGATCAGCAGGAAGAATTTGTGATACTTTTGGACTTCTATTTACCTAAAGAAAAATGGTTCCTTTAATCTATCAGGATATCGGATCATTATTTATTTATTTTTCGTTAAATTTTTTGGCCAAAAGACCTGGATCCTCTGTACATGGGACACGGATAGCACTGCTATGCTATCCGGCACCCACAACTCACATTTTAAACATGTTTCACATGTTTTACTGAGGAGTGGGAGTGCTGCTGTGGGTCCCTGTGTGTATAAATAAGGTGAAGTTCCAAAGTGAACCTGCCTATAACGGTGCATCTTACTATCTGAATAATAAACTCTTCAAGTTGATAGAAAATGCTTTGATTTTGTTACCTTATTTGCCTTTTTTATTGATCATCCAAACCCTAAACAAGACAAACATAGATAATTTAAACTCCAAATAATGTAATCACTCAATGAAGGAAGTGAGTGATTGTAAAGTAGCCTTCTAAACATTACAACATCTGTTTGCAAACAGTGGAGTCACCCCTGCTGGTCGGTAGAGGAAATGAAGGTTTATGACTCTCCCTCAATGACTTCTCATGTGAAACCAAGAAGGTCCTTCCACTTCTTGTACTCAGTCTAGGATTTTGTAAGAGATTTTATGAACTAGAAGAGCACTACAGTCATGAAGGTAGTTCTAGTCTTTGGTGTCTGCAGCACCATCAGAGTGTAGCCCATTGAGTCCATTGTGCATCAATGCCACCACAGACAGAGACACAGAGCAGGTACGAGGAAAAGCTCATGGGGAAATCCAGAGCCCAAATGTTAGAGGAGTGTGGGTCTAGTGGTGCACATCTACGGTACAATAACATTGTGATGTGAGTCGGTTAGATCAAGGCTGAGGCGGAAGTCATTTGGTGAATATAAAGCTTTGCTGGTGTTAATGAGAATTTCAAGCATTCGCTCTCACTGCTCAGTGTTCATGGTCAAACAGAATCAGCCTTTAGAATAGTTACACAGAAGCTCAGCGGCACAAACAGTGAGAACAACAATGTGTGGGTCGAAATGAGATGGAGGAGGGAAACTCGGTGCATGCTGTTATTCTCTTACATGAATATTTAACTGTAATTATTTATGTCATTAGCCATAATTAATGATTATAAGATAGTTCTTTGCAAAATACAGAATAAGTTTTCAAAGATTTGAAACAAAGAGAATGATAAGAAAAGTTGGGGGATTTAAAAATCACAAGTTGGCCAGTTAAGTGGGACTTATGGGCCTAGTTTTTCGCACATGGTACAGCAAAATTCTCTGGGGAAAATGCCTTCCATGAGGTTCCACTATGAGGCCTTGTTTCTGAAAATGGTAGACTCAGATTTTTATTTTAAGATTCTGATATATCGTAGTTAGGAAAGGATAGCAACAGATACCGACATCACTCAGTTTTAAAGGTATAATATGTTGAATTTTATGACAATGTTTAGTGTAGAGTACTTACATTACCTCAAATATTTACAACAGTTTTCAAAACCAGATAATCTGTTATTTTATAGTTGTAACGGACAGTGACTACGGACAACACAGAGTTTGTTTTCACTGAGGGGAGAGTAACAGAGAGAATCACTCCCATGATTCCCCGCCAGCCTCGACCTCATCTTTTCTTATTGTTTTGATTGAGAGCCCCCTTTCACATACTGTGTGTTCAATCAGGTTGGATAAATGATGAAAACTATTTGTCGGCGTCCTTTTCCAGGACGAATATGAGATTATAGACATTGATTACAATGAGCAATGCAACTGTTTTAGATTGCAAGAAAAAAAAGGAACTACTAAATGAATGCTCAAGTAGTCGCTTTAACAAGTGGACGAGTAATTGATTCGAGAAAATGTTGCATTTCTATACCCCTAGTGTGTTAGTATATGAACCTTTATTCCATAATGTGTGAGACCCTGTAAGTAACAATCCAAGGCTACCAGATGATTTTTTTTAAAGTGAACATACTTTGATCGGGTACATTCCTGCCATCATGTGAATGCTAGCTGACCTTGCTCTAATCTTTTGTTAACCTATTTGTCATGTAGACAATTCTTTAACTCTATTTGTATTTCCTGAGCACACACACAGACACACACACACAGACACACACACACAGACACACACACACAGACATATCCAATGTGAGCTTGTAAAAGCGAATGAACTCAGCAGGGCTGACCAGTGTTGACCGCCCTTTGATCACAGAGCGGTTTGTTTCTTTAGGTCCATGACCTCTGACCCCTGCTGGAGAAAGGTTGAGTGCCTCTTCAGCTCAGTGTTAATGATCCATTTAACACCCTTCAGCCGTGTGAGTGTGTGGCATGCCTCGTAAGTGTGTAAGTGTGTGAGGCAGACAGAGTGCTGTTGTAAAGTACTTCATCCAACATTTCAACAACATGTAACCTTAACATTTAACAGCATGGAATGACAGCTGACACGGGCCGAGCTCTCACTTTTATGAATTTTTCAGTCGCATTTGACAGCCACTGAACGCCAACGTGACAAGTATTGAGGGGAGTCACATGTGTCTCTGATGGTGTCATGTTAGTCCTGTCACACGGCAGCCACCGACCTCACACACGAGAAAGAAACAAACCACAACTTTTCCAAGGCTTCCAACTTTGCACGAACCAATTTCTATAGCCTCCGTCATCCCACTGCCTCCTTTCTTTATTTTTAATACTACATTAAAGGGGATTTTATTAATTAGACACAAGAAGCCAGAGTGCCACACATTCAGCCTGTGCTTCCATTTGATGTGATTTCTGTTAAAAAGGAGCATTCCCACATGTCGCAAATCCCCACTGCCACTATGCCAAAAAAAAAACAACAACGGCGAATAACAAAACAACAAACACAGCGACTGAGTCAAAGTGGATCCCTCTCAGTAGGGGCCGGGGCCACAGTCCCCTTTCAAGTACAGTTGCAACAATTATCTTCAAAGCCGCGCTGAGCGGGAACCTTTGTTTTCCTCCCAATCCTCATGGCTTGAACCTGACCCTGTTTTTTCAAGCCTCGTGGAGGATAACATGTTCCTACAGTTTGATAGCAAGAGTACATTTTCTTATGACTTATTCATCCCCCCCCACCCTCCCCCTCTCTCCCTCTCCTTAATTTATAATTCATTTGATCTAAAATTTCATTAATTTTCTAAAATGTTCCAATTGGGGCCTTGCTGGGCCCGGGCGAAGGTTTTTTTCTTTTCTTTGTCCAACCCTCTTTTGTAGTCAGCTATTATTCTTTTATGTAGCAGCCTTGTAGAGGTTATCGTCTTCTGAGGGCAAACAGCGCTCTCTGGAAAAGTTTTAATCAGCTTTAATGAGTGGGGTCAGTCCTGGAACCAGTGAGGGAGAGAGACGCAGACAGAAACTGGGAGAGAAAGTGAGAGCGAGAGATAGCTGGCCTCTGAAGCATGTGGACATTTTTATCTTTTTTTTAATATATTTTCTATTTCTCTCATTTGCACTTTTCACTTCTTTTTGTGTGTGTCTGTCCTTAGCCAGATTTAGCTCAAACTGCTCAGGCATCTCATGCATGGGAACATATTTTAGATAATGAAGGAGAAATTCATTATGGGCCTGTTATCTTCAAAGTATCAGAGTATTCGAGACTATTAGAAGGTTAAAAGTTAATTTTTAATGTCGTCAGTCAACAGCCGTCAAAATGTTTCCAGCGTTACCGTGATGAGGGAAATCCTCCACCTCATCTGCTTTAAATTCCACCACAATGATTAGACTAGTTTAGTCTCCACAATCCCTGGCTTTTTATCATTCCCTGAAATTCTCTGATATCTCTCTTTTAGCTTCTCCTCTTTGAGTTACCCTCGCCTTTCTACATTCACTCTTTATCAAATGTCACTGTCCTTTCTGCTGGCTTTAGCCTTGGACTCTAATCTTCTTCCAGGCGATAGTCTAAGCCATTCCATTATTAGCATTTTACAGCCAAGGCTGACTCACTCACCGTGACATGGTCTGTGTCTCCATTAAGGCCGCACGGCAAAGATATGACATACCTTGTGTAGGCGTAAGGACACTGCAGGAGGATTTACTGTTTCACAAATTTACACATACGCAAAGATGTGATCTTTAAAGATGGGTTTCTCATCTGACCCATTCACAGACACAAGCTGGAAACCAAGACACAAGAAATGCAGTCATTAGAGTAGACTTCGGGATCTGCAATGTTCACATGTCCGTGAGTCCAGAGTGAAGAACTTAAACACAGTACTGGCCCGACGACTGTGATTGTAAGAAGACTCTGAAAAAGTGTTTTTGAGAGCACATTTCTATAAAGGAAACAATTGCAAAAACACATTTAATATTTAAGAAGACACAGCGGGTGGTTTTTAACCTCGCCCCTTGCAAGAGGCAAAACAGCCGTGTGGTGCCTTAAAACCGTGTCCCTTCTCTGGTCAGAACAAATCCAGAGCATTCAGGACCAGAATCTAAAGTTAGAAGGAGGACATACTGGCTGCTGCATTGTTGTCAGAGAAGCCAGCACTTCAACAAAGCATGTTCCCTTAATGTCTGATCAGATAGTAAGGTCATTTCATGATTTAATTTAGTAGATGTCTCACATATTGGACCTTTCAGGACTTATATAAACATCCAAAGTGCATAAAAACCATTTGGCAATATGTGCGTGTTATTTCATTCATTTCAATGACATCATATACTGTAAGTAGTCTCATTTCCATTCATTTTAGTCCCTTGAGATTGCTATCTCGGCTGAATTATCTTCATGGTCTCTATCAATGGATCTTGGGAATTTAAACCTTGAGAACTAGAAGTATGAGCTGCATTGTCTAGTTGTCCTTTATTGAAAAAGTGTCTAAAACTTGATTTTATTATTTATTATTTAAGATTCATGATAACATTAGTTTTTGTTCGATATTTGCCCTTGGTGAAGGTCTAGTGACCAAAGCTGTGATTTTTAGATAAAATACCTGTGTTGGATCTAAGTGAGCATTGTGATGAGGACACAATGCTGAGTGCTGCTGTTCTTAGAAACCATTAGAGCTTGGTCCATGACTCAGGTCTTGTTGCAGTGCAACTATAAACTACTTGAAGAGCTAAAACTTTACTTTGGTTGAAAGAGGATGGAGCAGGTTGAGGTTCAAGGCCACAACAGGGAAAATGCTTTCTATGTGTGTTGAATCCGAGTTGCACAGTGAAGCAGTGGTCCATTCTCCACAATAGATGTTAGATCACAATATGAAATCCCACCTTCCTCGGCTCACCTTTTTCACACCATGAGGCCACAAAGCCCCATTGATCTTCCTCTTGCTAGCATTTCTATGTTTTCCTCCCTTGTATGCCAAGGGAAAAGGTTAGTGTGTGTGTGAGTGTGTGCATATGCTTGAGCCCATATCTCCATCATCCCCATTATCTCGTTCCCCACACATTCAAATGTCACTACATCTTTCTTGCAAATGTCCTCCTGTGTGCGTGATTTGTGAACGCATGTGTGTCTCCTTTACATGCATATGTTTTAGAGCCTGCTTTTCATTCTCTGTGTATGTATGGGTGTACTTGTGTACTATTTCTTAACGCAGGTTGGGTGTGTGTGTGGATGCATGTGTGTGTGTCCAGATGGTGAAGCAGGCCAGCCTCAGCACGCTCCCAGCGGTGAGGGAACCCAAGCTCAGAGGGCCGGCGCTTAGCCCTGGTGTCGATAAGCGGCCGCTCTTCAAAGAGCGCTGTGGGAAAACGACTCGGCCCTGTCAAAGCCGGACAAATTCCCCGCTAACACCCTGAGCCTCGCTGCTCGATCAGTTCAAAGAGCGAAAGGAAGAAAAGCCAAGAATTGAAGGGAAAAGGGTTGGGTGGGTTTAAATATATAAATAAACACATCAGCTTGACTTTTTAAGCTGAAGTCCAGGTGGAAACGATGCAAGGGGGCCATAGCTGTTGAGTCATTCTTGTTAAGTTCTGTTAATGACCCTGAAAACATTTGGAATAAAATACGGTTGTGATGTGATTGAAGTGAAAATGAAGCCAAGCTGGCATCTCCAATGACTACAGCCTTTCTGCTACAAGAGTTGACAGTGATGGATTGTTGAGCCTCAGAGATAAGACACTCATGTTGTTGTTGTCCACTACAAGTATAACTGGAAGCAACAGAAACATCATCAGATAGTGAAGGCTGTTATTCACATGCAGGTAAGTATTCTATGTTGGGTCACATGTTGAATCATACCGTTTAGATCACTTGTACAGTGGCCATTGCTGGCCGGCAACCGACAAGGGCAGCCAACCAGCAGTGGCCAAAACGGTGTACCAAAAACCTGCAGTAAATTGAAAAACTATATAAATTGCAAAAGCAAATGCAAAATGGCGGGCCGGCAGCCTAGTGGTTAGTTTGCACACCCCATGTACAGAGGCTAAATTCCTCAAAGCAGGTAGCCTTGGTTTTCGAATCCAGCCAAGCCATGTTGAGCCATGTTGAGCCACGGTTTGTTAGAAACCTACACAAATTGGTTATGTGTGTGTGCCATTGGTACATTTTACCAATAACTTAAAAATGTTACTTACCGCAACTGAGAAGAAGTAAACCTATAAAAACAGGGAAACATTGACTATTATTTACCACGCTGAACTATAAATAATCTATTCGAGTGTTCAATTTGTAAGTTATCAACAGGTAAATTCTGTCCAAAACAGATGGCCGAGATGAATCTCAAGCAGGTTGCTGTCATCTAGGGTTAAAATGGAATAACAGCATCGGCTGGTCCATACAGACCAATCATTCGATGCTACGTGTAGTTCATCACAAACCAATTCATAAAACATGCAGGACAGAGTCAAAGATCCTTCAGATCAAACACTAAAATCATCTGCTGTGTAAGATATGGACATGGTCTCAGTGATGTCACCCATTGGTTTCTGTCTCGTAAAGCCCATACGGGGTCACCATATTTAAAATGTTATCTCAACCTAACTTTTGATTAATCTAGTAACAGAAAAAGAGGCAGAGTTGAGGTGGTCATTATAGGCCTCCTTGCAAACGGTTACAATATGCCGACCTGTCAGTTAACTCAGCCGCTCACCTGATAATGCAAATTATGAATAACTCTTTGGTTAAATAAAGTCATTTACATGTATATGATTTATACATGTACATGTATGTAATGTAAATGTTCAATTCTGCAGTAAACAGGCATTTTAATATGGTGCCTAAAGGGGATTCCTTGTTTCTTTGCAGCTATCCTCAAGTGGACACTTGAGGAACTGCGTGCTTTTGCACATCTGCATTGGTTTAAAATATTCAACTTCAAAGTGTCTTTCCTGACAAATAGAAACAGGAACCGTTATGATGACCACTGGAAATATCCTAATATCTGCCTCTGTACAGGTTGAGTTCCCTGATATGCACCAATCGGGATGCCTCAGTGGTTTCCAGCCCAGTAACACCAGTCACAATGACAGCATCACTACGGCAGCTTCAACTTTAGCGCACGTCTCAGTCAGTCTTCTCCATCTTCCCCATGGTGCGTTGCCAGGAGTTTGCCAGTCTGCAGCCGCCAGCCTCCGGGACACAATTTGCTCCAGAAACACACTAAAATGACCGGACCAAAGCTGCGCCTGTGGAACAAAGGAACGTGTGAAGTTGTACAAAAAGATGAAGGCGGTGAAAAAAAGCATGGCCTCAGCAGCTCCACTTTTTTTTTTTTATCGTTGCCATTAATTTGTTCTCCAGAACAACAGATTCTCAGCTGCTCTTGTGAGAATAGTATTTTTTTCCCTCTTTTTATCTGCCTCTCAGACATTAATTTTATATTTATATGTAGAATATGCAAAAAAGAGCTGAGGAATGTTGGGGAAGGCAAAGTGATTAAAAATTAAACAATGCAGAAAATCACTCTGTTACCTAAAGGGATGCTACAGAACATCTCACTAGTTTTTTATCTTTATTTTTACTCCGTCTCTCCCTTGCTGCTTTCATTTGTTTTTTTTTCTTCTTGCTCCTCCTTTTTTTTTCGGGTTGGAGATTCCTTTAAAGCTGTGTGCTCCGCAGGCACGCATGCTTCCCAGCCCACAGACAGCAGCAGAGTGTGTGTTCTGCATATTCCTGTCTTCTATGTGTGTGTTAGGTGTGTGTGTATGTGTGTGTGTGTGTGTGTGTGTGTGTAGCAGCATCCAGGCTATTTGTCATGGTGTAGGCTGTTTGCCGGGTCAGTCCAGATAAACTAATGTGTCAGTGCAAAGGGGCTCCGCTGCTGACCAGAGCGCCTGCAATATGCAAAGACTTTGAATTATTTCTGTGCCCCGTGGCTCCTCTGCTGAACACCACGCAAAAAAAAAAGTAGAGAGAAGAAGAAGAGGGGGTCGGCTGAGGAGGAGTGAACTGGGAATAAGGAGGGACAGAAAGAGAAAAAGACAGAGGGCAGGGGAGGGGAAAGAGAGTGGATTTGGGAATTGTTGTGAGGGATGGAGTTGCAAACTGGAAGAGGTGGAGAGACACATAAATATGGAGAAAGAGATGGAGTGAAGGAGAAACGGGTGAGAAAAATGGAAATGGTGGCCAGTTTGTGCCAGTGTTTGCCCTCAGGGAAAGTATTAGCCCGCCTTTGAAGAAAGACAGAGAGAGGCTTAAGTGTTGGAATTGAGACGTAGTCCCACAAGGTCACAGGGTAGTTGGTCACACTGATGGCTTTGAGAGTGTGTGTTTGTGTGTGTACCTGTTAAAGACCTAAATTACATTGTGTACCCTGTAAGTTATGAGTAAAAAGCAGTCCAGAAGCAAAAGCAATGCAGCTTCAAAATGCATTTTAGCTCTTTGATATGATCAGAAATGAGAATACATACATTTTAAATTGCAGATTGAGGATGAGCACATTAAAGTTTTTTTTTTCTCTTTGGCATTTTATGCTTTTTATTATTGATAGAACAGCTGGAGAGAGACAGGCAGGGGAAGGAGAGAAGGGCTAAAATGCTACAAAGGGCTCATGTTTGGAATTGAACCCAGGTCTCTGTGGTCCAGGCTCGGGCATGATATGTGGGGCATTTAGTCTAAAAGCATTCGCACACCTATAGTTGGTTTGCTGTCTTTTGAAATATGGACCAATTGGTTACATTATTGGATAATTACCTCAAGTTTGGTCTGTGCTCACACCAAGCGACAACCTCCAGTCTTGAAAAATGAAGCCAATGCGGAAGTGCAAAATCCTCCTTAAACCTGCAGTTCATCAAGTATCCGCTTGAAGCTCGCTCCAGGAACACCAGATGTCACATACCCACAACAGCCAAATAAGCCAGTTTTTACAGCATGAATTAACGTGTTTACAGCCTGGTACAATAAACGATTAGTTATTGTCATCATGGGTTTCATAAACTGCTCCGTTTTGATTTTATGACCTGATTGACAGGTAGGAGTGATGTAATGGTTCATCAAAAGGCTTTAAACCCACCTCAGCTCCAGCTCTCAGCCTGTCGTTAGGTTGACTGACAGTATCCATTTCCAGCACGGCGGCTGCTGCCGATGAGCCTCCGGATCCCCCTGCATTAACAGATGGGTGACAGCACTCAGGCTTCATCCATTAATATTGACAGTCTGGTTGACACAGGGACATTTACAAATCAACCAAAATGTTTCTAGAAAGCTTCCCTACAGTTAGTTCAGTTTATGTTCTGACTCCGAGGGAAGTTGGTCGTTCTGTCAACACCAGGGTTCGATTGGCACTAACGAACTTCACTAAACTCGCAAAAGGACTCAAGTTAGCTTTCACTGAACCAAACAGGTCAGGTGTGAAAGCATCATAACAGGCTGACTAACTAGCTTTAAGGCGAGACACGGCAGGCAAAAACATCCATTTTTTATGCACTGGTCAATTTTGAGATTTTGGGCTAATTCACTCCCTGAACATGTAATGTTTCCAACTACCATAAAGAAAATATCCAAATTATACATTTATGTGTATATTTTAATACATTTTGTCTGATCGCAGCGTTAGATTTCTCGTAAATTTGCCCGAAAGTTAGCATTCTAATGCGACGTGCAGTATAGCGGCTGTTCTCTGCTGCCCGTCATGACTGATATCTCTGTAAAGCTCTCTCTCTCCTGCACAACACTATGTAACCCAAATAAGGACACTTCCTTTCTACCAGCAATCAATCGTGAAAGTCGCTTCACGTGGTATGCTTTGACACTTCCTTGTTTAGCTTTCCGCGGGACCTTTGAGGAATGAATGAAAATATCTTCGTGTAAATCAATAAAAACAAAACAACAGTTGTCACTTGCAAGGGGATGTAAAAGGAAAAGTTGTGAAGCATTACCCCGTGAAATGTCCTCGGGAAGCACATCTGAACGTAAGCTGTCGATGGGAAGCCGGGGGGGTGATTTAGATATAAAAGTGACGCGCATGCCACACAGCAGTGGCTGCTTGTTCATGTTGCCCGATTGAATGAGCTGCTTTGTGATTTAATTTGTCCGAATTGTGCCGGGTCAGGGCTGAAAATAAATATAGATCCACAGAATCATGGGTTCTGTAGCAGTTTATTGCTCGAGTGCACAGTGTGTGTGTGTGTGTGTGTGTGTGTGTGTGTGTGTGTGTGTGTGTGTGTGTGTGTGTGTGTGTGTGCGTGCGTGCGTGAGAGACGTGTAAACATACGTGACTTCAAGATGAGTCCAGGAACAATGTTGCGGTGCTGAACTCCTCTAAATAACAGAATATATATATATCAAATATATAGAGCCTATATCTATCATCTGCTTACTGCTGATGCTGTGCTGGACTCTTAGAAATAACAAACTATCGAGTGGAACTTTTCAAAACGGGAGGGGTCGTCGTTGTGTTTATGTCTGTGTGGGTGCGTGGATAAATTAAGCAGATTGAAGTTGTTTGTTGAAAAAACTAAATTAATTTAGAGGGGAAAACACATCTGATATAAATACAAAACTAATACTAAAATATACCCTAAAATAAGAGTAAAAAATATATATTATGTCTGTAAATAGTAATTTCCAATCAGAATTTATAGAATTGTACAATACAAATCTTTAATGTCTGTTTTCTCAAAATGAGTTTTTTCTCATACTCTGAAACAGAAATCTCCACTTCAGTAGCACTCGCATACACCAAACTTTCCAGTTTTATTCCTATCTGTATTCTGAAGGTATTTACAGAGGGGTTTGTTCATATGTCATTCATAGCCTGATTTATATAACAGTTTGTTCATAAAAACATGGCGAAAATCATTTTTTTAAGTCTGTTGATAGTATTTTCTGATTTATGGAGTGATAAAAAGAGATATCCAAAATCCCCTCTGTAAATACCTGTGTATATATGTATATATATGTCAACAAAATGAAAAAATTATCTTGAACCTGGGTTTATCCAATGTTCAGATTTCTCAGATGGAAATGTATGCAAATTAGTGCATATTTAATTAGATAATGCATTATTTGCATAATTAAACATAACAGTTCAGAAATTCCAGTGGACATTACTGGACAAATTGATCTCCAGTGTGTCCTTCCAGTTCCAAAAACCTTTTGTAAAATGCACTTCATGGTGCCCATCTGGAAAAAAGAAAGTGGTAAATGGATTTGAGTTTGTGCAGCACTTCTGTCTTCTGACTACTTAAAGCACTTTTACACCGCAGGTCACACCGACACAGTCACTCACTGATGGTAGAGGCTGCTGAGTAAAGTGACCATCAGAAGTAACTAATCCCATCTAATACACATACATACGCTGCCGGCGTATGTATGTGTATTAGATGGGATTTACGGCGCAGGAGCAAATTGGGGTTAAGAGTCTTGCCCAAGGACACATCGGACATCTTGATGCAGGAGCTGGGGATCAAACCCCCGACCTTCCGATTGAGGGACAACCGACTGAGCCACAGCCGTCTCCGAAGGGCCTGTACAGTGGGAGAAACTAGACAAACTTTTCCTTGGTGTGTCTTAAATAAATAAAATTGATACAGAGCCTTCTAGGGTTCCTTTACAGTGGGGGGGGACAGCGTCATATAGCCTCTCACATTGTTCAATACAGCATTGAATCAAAGTGGAGCGATAGATTTTCCCACCCTACATTCACACTTAGTAGTATCAGATTTATTGTTATGCATTTCAAATTTGCTCAGAAAGTCTATAATTGGAAATGTTTTTCTTTTTTATACTCAAATTTATTCAGAGTTGAATGTATTTGAATTTTGTAGCACAGAATACTTACTCTAGTCCTAAAGATCAGCCTGACCTCACAGAGATATTTGTGTTCATATATTATTGTTGAATGTCTCCATTCAACACCACTCGACAGTCCTGCACTGGTGTGGCCCAAATGACTTTTGTTTGGATCAGAAAAAGTTGTGGATTGGGTTTAAAGGTTTTGGGGTGGCAGTAGCTCATCTGTAGTGACATGGGTTGGGAAACCTGAGGGTGCCCGGTTGAAGTCCTGGTATGTACGAGTACTGGAATTGGAAAATGAAACTGGTTGATGGAGAGGTGCCTGTTGACTTCCTTCTGAAGCCAACTGCTCTTGGCGCCATTCACTCTGCAGCCCCGTCCCTCTGACATCACTCCACTGATGCATTTCTGTAGGTAAAAAATGTACATCGTTAAAGTTTATACAGTTATGTTATATATAGGAGTTTCATTTGTTACGGGTTGTTCTAAAAGAAACAAAACAAAACAAAAACGAACAAAAAATAAAAATAAAAAAGCAACACTCTTCCCGCCTCTATCAACCATCAAACCAGTTGCTGCCCTCCCCCATCCCACCCCAATCTTAATAAATGGTAGAATCACTTGCCAGATCAAGAGACAAGACATTTTGCAAATATACAGCCATACAGAGAGCTGGTTTATACAGGGTCACAAACCTCCTCTGGTGCTTGATTCATGTTATATTTTGACCAAAGCACAGCACAGATGTTTCATTTAGACCACAGGGGACTGTTTGAAAAGGTGGAAAATGGGCTTTAACATGTCCTCTTTAACAATTAGCCAACATAGTCAAATAGAAAACCAAGGCTACAATCAGTCTGTTTATTTTGAACCTGCTCTTTAAGCCATGCAGTCCAGCAAAGTGGAGGCATTTAAGTGGTGATAATGATACCTTAAATTAAATTGTTAATTTGAAAGTAAGATCTCATGAGATAAGGATGAAATATATGATTTAAAACACTATTTGTCGCCAGGAGGCAAATCTGGTATATTCAAATTCTAGGGACCATATCTGCCATAGAAAGTGGTTCCAATCAAATTTGTTATTGGGTTGGAGGCAAAAAGGAAGTCTGGAAAAGAGAAAGAAATGAACAACTATGAATATAAAACAAAAATCAAAACTATTTGCATAATTGACATGAACACACCCTTTGATCTACAAATCCCAAGAATTTGTCCAATATATGTTCTTAAGGCTTTCCATGCTGAGAAAAAAGGAGGAAATACTGACGATTGGATTTTGTTTACGCTTCTAAAAATGGGGAACAGTGTGTGAAAGACAGAATATCAGCTCCAACCCAAAAATTCTGGATATGGCCTTCAAAAAACCCACATTAGTCGAAGAAAACTGGCAATTTACCCCAAAGTAACTGAAGCTTTGTAATCAAAATGACCTCGAAGGCACATATTTGTGTGTACACGCCTTTACCCCTACCCCTCCATCAAAACACTCACAGTCCCCTAAACACACGCACACACACACACACACACACACACACACACACACACACACACACACACACACACACACACACACACACACAGCCCTACACATGCTAGCGATCATTATGGTCTTCAGTTTCGTCAAACCTCCGATTTGGCCTTTTTGCCTCTAGCTGACAAGTGTGTGAGGGGAGGTTTTTTTTTTTTTTTTTTTTTCATTTTTGGCAAAGGATCAGACAACCTGCACAGTGGTGTATTAAAATGTCAGCTTAAAATGAAAATAAACAACTTAGGGGTGGAAAAAGGCGATACTGCTAATATCAACCCCACCCCCGGACAGACTTGCTACGGGCCTGGGGCAGAGTGAAGATTGACAGGTGGGGAGGCTGGATCTCACAGCCACAGGGGGTTTCCCTGTTTGAACGGCAGGAGCTTTAGGTCTTAGTTTGGGAATCTAAGAATAAACAACGATAACGCGCAAACTTCATTCTGCTGCACACATATATGTATATACACAAATGTATGCAATGGTTAAAAGCACAAATGCAAACATGCCACAGCAGTGTATCGCTGTATAGAAGAGTGTATACATATTTTCAAAGGGTCGATGTGAATACAGGAAAACCCATCAAATCAGACACATCTGTGTGTTTGACTGTGTAACATTGTCGATGTGCTAAATCCAACATGTGGCCTTTAGGAACACGTTCTCTTTACTGTATGCTCAGTTGACTCTTTGTGTTTAGTTATTTTTTTAGCACATTGAACCCTTTAATCTTTATTGTGTTTACATGTATTACACACACACACACACACACACACACGTACAGTTTCGGAAAGATATCCACAAAATGCAGAAAAATTGTCCAGACAATTAGGCTTCATTGAATTGTAAGGAAACTGTGCATATATAATTAATAAAAAAAGTATTGTGTCATTTGTCATTGTCTAGCAATATGAGATAACAACGTAAACCCACAAAAATTAAGCCAATTCTCAAATGCAAAAAAACTGCAGTTCCTCGAGTGTCCACTGGAGGAATGCTCCAAAAGCCCTGAAAGTCAAATACACACCTGTATTAAAATGCCCATTTTCACCAAAAAAAACCTGGTACCAAAAAAAACAAAAACGATATGGGTCTGTTGAATGTTCATTCCGCTTTGATATTGTGAAGGGTAAGAGTTACGTATAATTAAGATTGATATGTATGACTGAATGTGGGCTCCTTATCTGCTTTCAAGGAGGCTGAAGGCCCACCTTAGCTCCTTTGCCTGTAACTGCTGTATGTTGACCAAAAGTTAGGGTTGAGACAGCGTTTTCAATATGTTGACCTCCATCATTGGGCTTCAAAATTCCTTCAGAATCCAGTAAGTGACGTCACTGAGACTACGTTCATGTTTTATACAGTCTATGTTAAAAACTGGGAACAGGTGAGTATATGGAGAAAGAAGGGAAATACTGAGGTGGAGTATGGCATGGATCTGCAGAAGAAGGAATGTGAGGCACTGTGATGCTGTTTGACCACTCTTCAATATAAGTGTTTCGTTCGATACATTTGTTTCTAATCAGTCAACTTCTGCTTCATCATTGGCTTTCATTGTAACGAGAAGAGGAGACTCAACTCCTGATTGAAAAGCCACTTTAATAATCCACATACATCCTCTTCCATTGTACGAAACCCCTCCTCTGTGAAACGCCCTCTCTCTCCTCATCTCCTAATTCCACATGCTCACCTATTACTGCATGCGGTGCCTGCATTTCCCCCCTTTCCTATTGTATAAACATACGATTAACTAAAAAAAGACATCATTTGTTTGGCTCGGTGCGGTCCCCGAGCGTGTTGTTTTGGCCCCGTGTACAACACAGAGAGTGTTTGTTGCAGTTAACTAGCACACGTGTCAAAAATAAACACCTCGCTCGACAAAGCTCCATTAATAACAGGCCTCCGCTTTGTTGCCGCTTGTTTCTGCTGCTGCTGCGTTTTGTTACTTTGCTCTGTCTTACTTTCTCAGTCTTTTGTACTGCTCGTGTGCACAGTCGTTTGTTTGTTAGTGTCTGTCTTTGCTGTGCCTTGTAGTTTGAATAAAGACATGTAAACAGATATGAGCACACACACACACACACACACACACACACACACACACACACACACACACACACACACACACACACACACACACACACAGAGTTATCAGAAGATGATCAGATTGTACATTTCAGTTGTTCAAAAGAAAAGTTTGTGTCGCTTGTTTCCACCCACACGAGCATCATGGACCCCTCATGCTATCTGAATATATGCATACACAAAATGCTTTGTAAAATTTGCTGACAACCTTCAATCAACGATACTTGCACAATAATTCTTGCATGTTTTTGCACATGCAAAGTAAAAAATGTCCATGTTATTGTTTGCATTCATGAAAACCTCTGGTTGGTTTGGCTATTTTGGGAGGCTGGCATTCAGGGAAAACCTCCCAGAATGTCACAAGAAACAAATAACCCTCACATACCCACAGCCCCCTACGAACAACAGAGATAAGATTAAAAAAAAAAAAAGTTTCCTCATGAATATGCAAATATATCACAGAGGAGCCGGTGCTTGTTTGAAGAACAACCGCTGTTGTTTTCAGCAATTAATAGAACAAACAACTGCTCCCTCTCTCTCTCTCTCTCTCTCTCACTCTATTTCAATGTCTTTCTGTCCCTCTCTCTCCCTCTTGTCCGTCTGTCTGTCATCTAGCTTTCTCACTTCATGAATATAGTTTGCTAAGTCGATACAGTTCTCTCCTCATCCAGTTCCCTGGATGGAATGACATTAGCAATGGAAATGGGAAATACATAATGCAGTAATAATAATGCTAAACAGATAGATGGATAACCAAACATTTAAAAATTGAGGGGGAAATGACACGGTCAGCTGCTTTATTGTTAATAACATTTGTGTCTCCAAAGATGATCTCTTTCAGAGTTTTTAGGGAAAGGAACGTCTTCTTTTAGAAGTTTGTACTTCTAAATGAAAGCTAACAGTGCAGACAAGCCTTCACACTTTTCTAATGGCAGTAATAAAGTCTTCTCTGCCAAACCCTCATGCTGGTGTCAAAACCTAAAGTTCACAATTTTGGTGATAGAAATATATATTCTATTTGCTTCCTTTTTGATTTCATCTGCATTTTCTTTGAAGATAAGTATGGTGAATTGAATCAATATATTGTATCTTCTTGTGTACTTACAGTACAGTAGCTCAGTCCGTAGGGGACTTGGGTTGGGAACTGGAGGGTCGCTGGTTCTAGTCCCGGTGCGGACCAAAATATGGAAGTTGGTCTGGTAGCTGGAGAGGTGCCAGGGCACTTCCCGAGCACTGCTGAGGTGCCCTTGAGCAAGGCACCGAACCCCCAACTGCTCTGGTGCGCTCTCTGCTTAGCAGCTTGTAGCAGGCCCACTCTGACATCTCTCCACCCATGTATGTCCACAGGACCTGTTTGTGCATGTGTGTGATGCGGACCTGTGTGTGAGAAGCATGTCCCTATAAATAACAGAGTGTAAACCCCAATGTCCCTCAGGGATTATTAATAATAATAATAATAATAATAATAATAATAATAATCTCGAATTTAAATTGCACAGGTATACGCAGTCAGTATTTTTGGAGCTCACCATAGAGACTTTTGTATTCTGATAGCTACAGGAACATTAGTTGGGCTGCACACTTCCGCTAGTCACGTTGCCTTTTAAAGAGTCTTACTGGCACTCCACAGGGTTTATTTACTGAACATTGAACCACTGTTTTTTTCTTTTTAAATACACGATTATGACCAAATGAAGGTGAAAGCTTTGCGCTGCCAGCATGTACCACACCATTATATTTCCCAGCATGCTTTGTGCAAATATGCAATGAAAGGAAGCGCGACAGGTTGCATGCAAAGGGTGTTGGTGGCGCTTGCACTTGCATTTGCATGGATGTGATAGATGGATAATATCTTCATAAAACTTCTCTCAGTATGTTATACTGGTATATCGGTTGCACCAGTGTATGAAACACAGCCTTCTTTTGGGATAAAAAAAAAAGGCAGAAAAAGTGAATCTTTTACACCAGATTTTATGGTAATCCAACGTTCATTGGGGAAAAGAAACACTGAAAATGTGTTTGCTGGTCCTGTCATGCGGACACATTTAGTGGAGCATATTCACAATTTAACAAATCTGCATCATGATGCAGAGCAGTTTGTACCTGACAAGTCAGTTTACACAGAGAAACTGACACTCAACAGAGACAGTTGAACTGGCACTCTACAGC
The DNA here is from genome assembly GCF_963930695.1 of Labrus bergylta. NCBI lineage: Eukaryota > Metazoa > Chordata > Actinopteri > Labriformes > Labridae > Labrus > Labrus bergylta. The sequence continues at coordinate 3,580,424 of NC_089204.1, forward strand.
TGAAACAGAACGCTTGTTTGTTTCCATTCCAAAATTGCTGGTGTGGACCCTGAACTAACAAACAGATCATCAAACCTGCTATTGTTGATGTCCTGTGAATTGGAACTGCTAATATACAAATGTCTTTGTGTATTTGCAGAGATCAACTCTTATTTAAAACTGCGTCCAGTATAGGAATATGGTTGTGAGCATGGCTAAAACTTGGGACAGCTAATGTCTTGTTTCTCCATAAATGATCCATGTAGCATTGCCACCACTAGCTCAGCAGAGCAATAGTCAGGAGTGTGTGGCTGCATTGTACAACTGTATATGATTAGATGTTACCAGCAAAATGTTTTGAATTCCAGTAAAACCTGTATGAAAATGTGGATGCCGGTCCATTAATAAAAGTGGGACTCCATCGCTTGGACTAGACTAATGCTGATAGCTCACCGTGAATGTGAAGTGAATCTTAAGGCTCAGACTGCACAGACAGTCCTGTAGTCACATGTGCATGAATAAAATGTGCCAACCAATCTTTCTGTGTGCTTGATCTGAATACAGCTAAGCACCATTATTTGATCAAAATTCAACCTTCACCACAGTGTTTGTCTTTTTGAGATCTTGCACAGTATCCATCACAATAAAATAAAATCAAGCCTCAACACCCCCCCCCCCCCCGCCAGTTTGGACACTTTAATCCTCAATCGTCATATTTTGATAAACAGCAGAGGGGGGAGCAAGGATGTGCCCTGTCACATTTCATGAGAAGCCGAGTGCTGAGAGAAGAGGGCATCTGTCCGCCCTGCACAGGCTACTCCTCAAATATTAATAATGATAATGAGCAAAGGGCTGACCAGGGCCCCGGGCCCACAACGAGCATCCCCTTATTAGAATAACCCCTGCAACTCTCTGTCACACACACACACACACACATACATATGCACTCGAGTGAATATGGACATGAACTCTTGCACATGACAATATGACAGGCAATATGCACATATATGCACAGAGAAATGCATGCAAGCCAACAAAGACGTATTATTCAGAAGATGGATAATGTTGAAGTATGCAAACACACACACACACACACACACACACACACACACAAATGGGACAGACATGCAAATGTGGACGCATTGGGACTGAAAGGAGGATTCCCCTCTGGCCAGAGAGCCAATGCTCTCCATCACCCCCCTACCCCCATACCCTCCTGACCCATGTCACACACAATCAGCCTCCGAGTCCAACACACACACTTAAACTCTCCCTGTCTGTTTTCAACACACCAAATACACTGTCTGAGTCTCTCCCACGCATACACACACACACACACACACATGGAGACATGGCGGGTGCCCTGCCTCACCCCTGGACCCCGTTGGTCATTAGTATGGAGGCCTGTCTGTGTTTGTTTGCCTTCTAATGGACCATTTAAATGCAGAATATTCACAGCAGACAGGGCCATCCTCGGGGACAGCGCACACTGAGGCCTGAATATGCTTCGACTCCATTATCCTGGAGGAAGTTATCCTTATTATCATCACACAATGCCACACTGACTGGCAATGAGTTAGTGTGCTCTGGCCCTCGGCTGGCTCGCTCCGCTCTTCACAGTGAACGAGAAATATTCACTTCTTCTTCTTATCTAATGATACTGAATATTTTATTAATGTTCACACTTCCCTTGATGCGTCCACCAAGTTCACATGGCTTTTCAGTCTCTGTACATTTTGCTTTAGTCTATGTTAACATCACAGCCTTTCTGTATACCACACAAAAGTTACTTGACCTGCATTATAGAAAAAAAAGTTATTCCTTTTACAACTTATCTTACATTGTTCATCATTCTTAACAGTTATAACATTTTAGTTTTTAAGTTGCGGGGCTGATCTTGGAGCTTTTCAGCTATCATCTTCCACCTCTGGAACTCCCTCCCACCACAAATCCGTAATATCGACACTCTCTCCATTTTCAAATCTCATCTCAAAACACATCTTTTTAAACTGGCATATTCAGTCTGATCATTCTCCACCCGTTCTCATAACTCCTTTACATCCTGTACATTTGTGTTTTTTAATGCTAATTTTATCGTTGTGTTGTTACCTTGTTGTTTTTTATCTCGGCTCTGTAAGGTGACCTTGAGAGTTTTTAAAGGCGCCTTTAAAAAAAAAAGTATAATTATTATTATTATTATCTTTGAGTCATTTTAAAGTCTTAATTTAACCCTCTATTGTCCATGTACATTGCATTGTGGGTACTCTTTCACTTTCTGGTATGCACACTGACATTCAGAATATGATTTAAGTAGCTATTTTTCCAGGTGTGAACAGTTTTTAACAGAAATGCAGTGAGGGTGACCATGCTAACAAAATAGAAAAAAAGAAAATACTGTATTTCAGACGGGAAGGTGAAAATGGAGTGTAAAGGACAGGTGTGTTCCTCATCTGGGGTCCCAGCGTTACAGAGGGCAAAAAACCCAACAAGGAGCACTATGACACTCAAGTCTATGGAAACCTATGCACAGGACTTTCCTCAAAACATATAGAGCTGTCTGCCCACGCCTCCTCCTTTCTAGAGTCTATCTGCAAGCAGGTTGCCATGTCATGAATACTGAAGCTTCAGTGTTTAGCCAGCTCTGCATCTAATCTCCCTCATTTTTTCTAAAGCATCTCCAATATTGATCCTAGTTTGAGCACGTTTCTGCTCGTGGAGCTTATTAGAAACATGCAGAGGCTTTTTAGGTCGGGTACAATCACTTCTATCTGAACCACTTCTCTTGCCCGCTTCCATTGCTGCAATACCTGTTGACCTGATAACTGCTCTCATATCTGGCAAACCGAGGGGCGTCCAAAACGTCTGTGTAGGGGTGTCTTAAAACCGCCTACCTTCTCTGGTCCAAACAAATCCAGAGCATTCAGGAGCAGAATCTAAAGTTAGAAGGAGGACATACTGGCTGCTGCATTGTTGTCAGAGAAGCCAGCACTTCAACATAGCATGTTTCCTTAATGTCTGATCATATAGTAAGCTCACTTTATCATTTAATTCAGTAGATATCTTACATATTGATCCTTTAAAAAAAAGCGAACTCCATTCATTAAACCGACAAAGAGGGTAATCATGGCAACAGAGGCATCATCAGGTCAAGTAGCACATGTCCTAACAAAGCACAAAAAGCCACCAACCTAGGGTGATGATTATTGATTGCCCATTACACTAAGACTGAAATCATTTCTTCCTATTGCTCATGTGCAGTTTTGTGCAAACACACTGACACGGAGAATCTCTGAACTCACTCTGTGAATTTTTGAGTATTTACATTTGAAAAATGTCTCTAAGACGTCGATAATTCAGCTGTCAACACGTTATGTGACTCAAGCCATGTAGTGTGAGAAGCTCTTGGCCACTCTCCTTGTATCACAAGTGGCTCACAGATGAAAAAGGTTGGACGCCCATTCTCCAGGTTAAATGCAGAGATTTTTGTAACAGCTGATAATAACCTTCATGAATCCTTTGAGAACTTAAACTTATAGGATTATGAAAAAGGGTTTACATAACGACAAAGAGATTCACAGAAGTTCCCTTTTGAGTGGCGCTAGAAAGTGAAAACAAGATTTAATACTAAATCAGGGTGATATCACAATGAAGCACAGCACTTTAGTATTATCCTCCTGGGTATTAAATGACTGCACTGGTACATTTTGGTTATGGCCTTCAAAACTCCAGATCAGTCAAACATAAAGATGAGCTGAAAAAACGTCTCTTTATCATTCTTTGCTACAGGCGCACATTGCTACTGATGCAGGACATAAAGTCTGCCGTGTGTGATTCACTCTGCTGTTGTCCTATATATTTTGATTAGTGGAAGTGTTATGAAGCATCAGAGTAGGTGTTGCTGTCCAGTCGACTTCTCTCAGAGCAGGATCTGTCTCTTTTCCTCCCTCTGTCCGTCCTTGTGGTTAATCTTGTAAAAATGAAAGGGACTCTGGCAGGAGGCCGAGCGGAGTGCCATCCTCTGCCGCTGGCGGTAGATTAGCATAATGTTTGAGAGTTTAATGTCTGTGCCTGTAAATTGTGTGTGTGAGTGTGTTTGAGTGGGCGTTTGAGTTCGTGCATGTTTTTGTGCGCGACGCTTGCATGTCTGTATGTGTGCATTTTTTGGGTGCGTGCGTGAGTGGTATTTGTGCTTAGTGGTCTCCAGGGAGCGGCGGTGGTGGTGGTGGAGGAGGAGGAGGGCTGGAGGGAGGCTGCTGGCCCAGCGGGAGGCTCCAGATGTGGGACTACAGAGCTGACAGGCCTGGGCCCCTCTGGGCGTATATGTGCCAACCACAACCTCTCGCTCTGCAGCAGCCCCTTCTGTGGTCTGGTTATGGTGTATGGACAGGGAGGAAGGAGAGAGAGACTTCAGGTTATGAAAAATAAAAAGGGGAAAAAGAGAGCGTGAAAGTGGACCGAAGGCAACCAGAGAAAAAAGAAACATTTCACATGCTGTATAGCTCCTCATCGCCAGGCTGATTTCTTATTACATTAAGACAGAAATCAGAAAGTTCAGCTTACAACCAAAGTGTTGAAATCCTTAGAACATATTGGTGAACACAAAACATAATGAAGCAGTTTCATTTCATGCACTCAGATCGCCCAGGACGCGCACAACTAATCTATGGTCTTGCAGCAGTCGCAAGATGTACAACACACAACATCACCCCCTCCCACTCGCTGGTAGTACATTTTCCTGAATAATTCCTGTTGTGTTCCCTGGCAGGAACAATTCTGAGTAAAGTCAGAAGGAAAAATGTTAATGCAATGCAATGTTAACACATGCAGTTAATCCCAAAAACTTCAGGGAGTTTTCAGCAGATTGTGCATGTGTGATAGCAGTATGAGTCAGCCCCTTGTTCTTATATCTGAACTCTGACCTCTCCAATGCATTCACACCTGCATGTCACAGCTTCTACATTAAACAAAAAGTCAAAACTCTGATGAAACTTGCACCACAATTACATAAAAAACATGAATTCTACAGTCTTTCCTGTTATTTTGTATTTTACAAAAAAAGTGAGGTGGAAGAAAATGTCACATAAAGCTGGTGCATTTCAAGCTTCAAGTTTTATCCTCCTCGAGTAAAGTTTTCATTATGAGGTCAGCCAGGTAAGCAGGGCTCATGCACAGTGCTTCACAAAACTCAACTTACTATAACTTTAAATTTAGCACAAAAATACCTGATTCATCCAGTTTGACTGCAAGACTGCAAATATGTTAGTTTCCTAAAACACTTGGAAAAACAAAACTCTGTGACTTAATTCACCCTCAAACTGAAAATATTGTACGATTTTTTTTTACGGTAAGTTTGGACGGTGCTTTAACAAACCAGCTGAATGCGGATGAGGACGTGAGTAAATGTAAAAACATTGGAACACATTAAACAGATAATTTGTGGGCTGTGTGTGTCCAGTGCAGCTGTGTAGAGCTGCCTTATTGAATCAGCAGCCAAGAAGCAGAGAGAAGTGCAAGCACAAAGGATTTCTTTAAAACTCTTTTTTTTTTTTTTTTTACAGTAATAACCCCTCATAATCTTCTGTACGGAGACACGCTCACAGACCCATGTGCAGAAGATTGCTCCCAGACACACACATGTACACAGTTTATGGGCCTTTATGTCTACACAAGCACACACCCAAACACAACTGCCCAAGAACAGACGGCCGGTATAATGTGCTGTGTACACTGTTGTGTCAAGCCTGCAGCAGTTCTTCCTGTGAATGTTATCTGCTCTTATCTGTATGTGTGACTGGCCTGGTAACACTGGGTCTGCTCCATACGCCTTATCACTTGGACAGGCGGCAACCCTAACCCCCCTCCGCAGACACACACACACAAATACATACCATACTCAGGGGAAGTCTGTGGTCAGAAACCCTGCGTACTATCAAGGAGATGGTCATCCTGAGTTCACACAATAAGAGAGGTAAAGGACTGAAGATGGGGTCTTGACTGAAAAAGTAAACTGCACTTCCCTTCTGTAGGTTACAACTAAAGAAATGAATCAGTCCATAGCACATACAGTCATTTCAGAGCAAATAAATAAATGGTTTTCCTTTAACCATCTTGGCCAAAGGTGGAAATGTGTCTTTCAGGTGAAGTTCATTGGGTATAAGCAAAAATCATGTCCACAAATCAGATACATCAGCTGCATTAGTAAACAGAGAAAATAACACATAGGATGTTTATGTTGCAAAGGAAACGACGATAACATGTCTTGATGAACCCTTAAATGCGGTCTTATGCCTTCAACTCAATTTAAAAAAAGGTGTAATTATAAGTTTACCTAAATTATACAGGAAACACGTTCTTACTTAGCCTTACGCTCTCTCCAGCATGGAGCAGGCAGCAGCAGACCACATGGATAGTAAACATGGAGGGGACTCCATGTAAAGAGCATGTTGCCCAGCACACTCAAAGAGCTGCTGCTGCAGATGTTTCTTTGGAGGATGATGGTCAAATAGGGTTTAAAAAGCTTTGAAAAGCAAACAGGAGCATCGTTGGATGCATGCCAGTAGATGCATACCTTACATCGCCTCACAGTGATCCAGTCCTTGTAATAAGAGTGTTTGTTAATCGTCTGCAGAATAAGCTATGCTCATGTTCTTGTTCATGAGTTGCAAATTAACTTGTTTAGTTCATTGTTCACCAAAGAAATAACCTTGTGCACATTCAGCACAACACAAATGATGTTTAGCTGTTAGCTTGTAATGCTAACCCTGCTTACGTCATTACCTCAATAGTCTGCACACACACATGCAGCTGTGGTCATAAATCGTTTCTATATTTGCTAACAAATGTTTTTTTCTTCTAGTTTTCTTAACCAGGAGCAAGTTGGCTGGAGTTTTGTAAACATTGACCCTGCAGGCCTTGCAAAGTCTAAAATCATGAAGGCAACAGTTTTCCAAACTTCTTTGGTGTAAAGTAATACGTTCTGTCTTGTCATACAAATAAAGTTGCCTTTTAACAACATTATTTAGATTATTCTGACAACTGTTTCACAACCTTAAATAAAGGTTTAAACGATGTAGTATTATTCAGAATGAACATCACTGTCAACTTTATGCATTGGAATGAAACCTAGAGTCCTCGTTTAACCTGTAATCTGTAGTTTTAAAAAAAAAAAGATCTAACCGTGACAGCCATTATGGGATAAGCTAAGTGTGATGTTTGAACTTCACTCTAGCTTTTATATAAATGTATTTACTCCTCTTCCCTTTTCCTCATTCATGTTAATAACAGAATGCAACTCTGACTGCCTTCCAGGAAAGACTGTCCAAACATGTGCTCCATTATCCCCATCTTTAAACAATTATTGCTTCTCACCACTCTCTACGGCCAACTTTAGAGTTTGCTGTTCAAAAAACTATAAACACTTTAGCCCTCTGGCATTGGCTGACGCTTTTTATAAGCACACCTCAACATTTATTCCTTTTTTTAAGCATAAAATCTGTAGTCAAAATGGTTCGCAGCGGGGTCCTGGGATTAGAAACTAAGACACTGCTACATGTATACAGTTTCTCAAAAGGACAACAATGCAATTCAATGGCTTAAGGGTACCTCAAGCAATATTTCAGTTACGTCCAATACACTGGGCTGGAGGCCAACATCTAAATATGGTCATCTTAAAAGTTTGAAAAGGTAGTACTACAGTATCAGCATGGCTAAAGCCTAACTATTTAATCCAAACCTTTACATCAGATGGAAAGATTAACCGATTCTTAAACATTAGCCTGCTGACAGAAAAGCAAACAAAAGGCCACAACCTCATTTTCCTTTTCTACAACAATATTTTGAAAAATTATTAGAAGTAGAATTCTTGGTATTTATGGGATCAAAAATAAGAGAAAACTAGTTTTAGATTCTCTAATTACCCGGTTTGTATCAGAAATCAACCATCCAACAAACAAACATTTTAAAATATGTTTACTTCTCCCCTTGAGGAAAAGACACGACAAAGCTTGACTTTTTACTTTTCACAAATCTACATCATGATGTCAATTCAGCAGCATTTAGCTTTTTAAGTTCTGTTAATTGCAAAAAGGAAGTCTTGGCTGGAAGTTGTTTTGTGCTAACCGCTGGTACTTACCGGAATTACAGAGAAACTGGCATCCATTCCCAGATATTGCTGTCGTCAAACGAGGAAAGACGATTGCTGATGGGTTCCAAAATTGGCGTTGGTCAAGCTGAGCTCTTAGACTTTTAAAGTGTCTGATAACATAACTGGAAGGATCACTACACAGAAACCACCAGAGCCATTTAACTCTATATATCAGGGAAGTTGCTAGTCTTCCCTTACTGTACGTTTGGTGGGTTAGTGTTTGTTAATTTTGCACCAACAACTGCACCTATTAAATCCAGACATGTCAGACAATATGTTTTGTTTATGTTTATCTATTGTAAAAAATTAAGGAAAAACAATAGTTCAAAAGAAAAATGGAAGAGAAATGAAAGACAGTAAAGGTTTCCATGGAAGAAACAGTCTTTAAAGAAGGCTATGGGAAACTCAGTCAACGTATGGTCACCATCGCTTTGTTCCCTCTCTCTCTCTCGCTCACACACACACACACACACACATACACACACACACACACACACACACACACACACACACACACACACACACAATCGCACATAGTGCACTTGGTTGCCCCTGGTGTGCTGGAGGCGGGCAGAGCCGGGGTGGGGGCAGAGCCTGGGGCCATATGGCAGAGACGCAGACATTTACATAATGTCATATTTTATTTAATTAGCCATTCTAAATGCAATCAAAAGCTGATGAGGGCTCTGAGCTGCCTTGCTGATTGGCAACATGATAGCGCTCTGACCCCAAACACAGCCGCAGCGCATCCCAATGATGCAATATTGAAACCATCCCTGTGCTCCGACGCAAACCCAATACACAACTCACAGTGTGTGTGTGTCTCTGTGTGTGTGCGTGTGAAGAAAAAAATAGATGGGGTGAGAAAGAAAGTGGGTTTGTGTGTTATATGTTTTATTTTGGAGCGGTAACTTCATCATTAGGTATACCCTAAAATCCAGAATATAGGTTGCACCAGTTTTCAGGCAGTCTGTTTTCTGGAGTCTCCCAGAAGAAAAAAAAGGTTTACACTGTCTCCCTGCATGATGATTTCTGTTGCGTTCAGCAAAGTCCTCGATGTGCACTTCCTGTGCAGCTTTGTAGCTTTCTAGCACTATCTGTTAAATCCATGTGCAGATTGCAATCCTGCTAGCTACTTGTACGATTGTTGTACCATTGGATTGCTCACATCTAATGGTGACGTTGATTGTTGTGAAGAATGGACCCACAACCCGCTTCAGGTGCAGTGGTCGCTGGTAGCAGCTGTACTTGCGTTCATGACGGCTCATGACTCAGCATTTTATACGGGTATGGTGGTTGCACCAGTATAGAGCCACTTTTTAGATGAAGAAATAGGTTGTAAAAGTGCATCATACATGTATACACCGGATTTTAATGTAATTAAGAAGGACAGAGAACACAATTCTGGTAAACTGACAAAGAGGAATAACAGAACAAAGAACAGAAGGAGAGGTGTTAAAGAGCGGGACAGTCGCAGTGTATCACGTGGTTGGGGCTATTTTGGGGGTGCTTTGTTGGTGTGATTGTGCAGGTGTGTGTGTTTCTGAGAATCAGGAACTAGACCGATAGACTGGTCCCTGCAGGACCACCCTGCTCAGCCAAGTGTCAAGCTCAAACAAACAACACACACGCACACACACACACACACACACACACACACACACACACACACACACTGAAACTGCCATCCCGGAGGAGAGAAGCGTTGGTGGGTGAAAGGACCAGGTCCTCTTGAACAGGAAGGAAGGAAGCAAGGCCTAACGCCACAGTGAACACACACATGCACACATGCACACGCACACACGCACATGCACACACACACACACACACACACACACACACACACACACACACACACACACACACACACACATCTGATTGACTGCACAAGCTTGAATGCACACATAAACTTATCAACATACACAAATACAAGCTGTTCACAAATCTACACACATTTTACCACACACACACACACACACACACACACACACACACACACACACACACACACACACACACACAGCAGTGCTCTCAGAAGCAAGTCAAATAAACAGTTTGAGCAGGGCGGTCAGGTACTGCATGGTTTAACAGGGCCAAAGTGTTTTAAAGAGGCTGCTGAAAGGTGCTCAATATGGAATGGGCTTCTTTCTGTTGGCATGAATCACTCTTTGTCGTCCTCGGCACACACAGACCACTCTGCTGAAAGCACTGTTACTCCATTATAAAGTACAGGGAATGAGAATTTATGCAGTACCAGCTACATTGTCCATGCATTTTATGGTCGACATTATCAGGTTAACATATTCTGAACAATACAAGGATCAGATTTTATTTTTTGACTGAGCTTTGAGATCAACAGACACATGACAGATATGTTTGTTAACTAACAATACATGGAACATTTGTTGTTGTTGAAGCTCATTTAACACAAATACTGGTTGTTATACTGGGAAATACCTTAAGACTTCTCAGGTTATAGAGCCAAGTCAAACTTTTTTAGATCGGATCGTGAATCAAGTACAACAGGCAAAACACTTCAATATAGACTCTAAATAAAACAAAGGAAGGTTAGAAAAATGTGCCTCACCATTTTTTTGTTTTTTTTAACAAAAGAGATGGATACACCACACAGGAACTTAAGATTGTCTTCACCCCTCACTTTAACAAGTGTCTAATCAGAAAACCAAATCAGGTTATTGTGCAGAGAGTCATTAGAGTGCCACATACTCTAATGACCTCTGCTCTCTCAATCCTCCACATTGTGCACAATGTTAAAATAATGTTACCAATAAATTCAATGCAACTTTCAAATGCATGTGTGCATGTGTTTAAGCAACATAAGAGGGTGGTGAAAGAGGTCATCCTCTGAGGTTCATGACTTTTTACTGCAAAATTGAAAGGAAAAAAAATGGACCTTTAGTTTATAAAAATGTCCTGAAATGGTGTTGTCACTGTGGATTGATGAGGCCAGGTTGGGGTTAAAGATCTCCATCCCTTTTGTTCAAAGAGATTCTTCAACATGTCAGTAAAAAAAATGCCTGTTATGCAGCCTTTATGCTTTTACACTTGACCAAACACTACTGTCACACTGCTGTTCCAGTGTGTGTTTCTACACGTCTTTATGGGTTACGAGAGCCAAACAATGGGAAGTGTAAACTAACAGTGTGACTTCCACAAACACCCATGCAGTGCTTAACTGTTCTGTCTGCTTTGCAGTAAATACAGATACTTTTTTCACTCTTGTTTCACCCGTGTTGCTGCCACTGCTGCCTGCTCAGCTGCAGAACTACTTCACCCCACCACTCTGCCTCCGTACCTCTCACACAGACGACGAGGTGTAACACAGGTGCACAGTCCTGTCTGGAATAGACTAGTTAAATCAGGGAACGGTACAGCACATGAATCAAGCTTTTATTGATCCATTTAGCTTTGCCCAACAACACCTCCTTCCTTTAGCAGTCAAAACTGAATTTGTGCTCCCAAACAGAGCATCATTTTATAGATGACATGTATAACAAAAAGAGTGCACACGACTGGTAGTGTTTTTTCTAACAGACTGCTGTTCTCACTTTTTCAGACTCCATTACACACAAAAACACACACACACACCCGCAAACACAGTCCTTAAAGGTTCCGGTGGTCCCTCCTATTGTCTGCAGATCCAGCAGGGCTCTGGTCATTGTGTTTATGGGAATGGGTGGGAGGGTGGACGGTGGGGGTCTGTCTGGTTAGGAATTGATTCAGTCTGGGACTGAGACAGGGGTGAAAGGTCATAGCCTTGACTGTGACCCTCCAGCCTGAGAGCCAGTGTGTGTATCTTCTATATCATCATTTCTTAAACGACTGATCATTTCTGTGTGGGCATTCACAAATAAATCTTGTTTTTTCACTTCTGCAGATACGTAGATATATGTATGTTTCATTTATTTGTTTTTAGTGTTTTATATATGTGTAGGTTATGTTTTGTGTGTGTGGGTGTGTGTGTGTGTGTGTGTGTCGGTCCCATGATGAGCAGTGTCTCATTAGGCCCAGGCCGAGGCGCATGAGGAGGTGCAGGGTCACGCTAAAGGGAGAAAGGAGATCGATCAGGAAGGATAACCCCCCCCACACACACACACACACCTCCACCGCCACTATGCCCATCACCTGCTACATTCAGATAACACACACAACAACACACACACACTTCAGGTCACACTTCTGCATTGTATAAGACACACACAGACATCAAAGTCACGCACATACTTTGGCTAATCACATTGACAAATTCCATTCCCAGAATATAAAAAATACCATAAAAACACACACACAGACATAAAGTAAGTGTCCACTCTGTTTACTGCAGTATTCTGAGCGATACATCAGGTTCCTCTGCATTGACACGTGACAGACAGGCGCATTAACAAGTAAATGAATACAAAAGAGATGTAGGCACACAGTGAAGGACAAACACAGTGTGGAATGACCTCAACGTACACACATATGCACGCACACACAAACACAAACACACTGCAATCTAAATTACGGGTGCAAATTGGGTGAAGGGGGAGACGCAGGAGGGGGTTGGAGGCGACTGAAATGGAAGAGCCGGACTGATCAATACTGCTGGAGATTTTCCTCCCTCTACTCTCCTCTCAATTGTCATGCTCCCTCCAAGCAATTAAAGGCTCCCTGTCTCCCCTGCTCACTCTACCCCCATTCCCCTTCTCTTCTGGCTGTCTTTCACCTCGTCCCTCTTTTCTTTCTTTTTTTTGTTGCTCTGTGTCCAGGTTTTTTCAAATTGTCCCCATAACTCTGTCTTCCTCTCAGTGTCTCTCCATCCCACTTGTCCTTATTCATCCTTTTTAGACGGACGCAGACACATCTCTAACACATTACTGTATCAAGCTAAGAGTTTACTCAAAACAAAGGACTGAAGGTCTTGCACTGCAGTTGAAAGTAAAGTTTTTCGTCATAGACATTGTAAAAGGCCATTTGATCAAATGTTTAATATAACTTACTAAAAAGGTTTGGTTAAAAAATCCTTAATAACAGGTTTTCAACTTACAAGCCCTGTTTGCATGTCTTTACCAAGCACATGCACTTAACCTTTAAGAATAAGGGCACACTCACACCAGCAAAGTTTTCTCGTGTTTAATCACGATTGTCCCCCCTCCCCATTCCCCCGCTTACCTGCACTCACACTGCTCCAGGACTAACCGGGCCTGAGCACATTTACCTCTTGTACATAAGGTCTGATACAAGACATGCATGGCATGAAGCATGCTTAATTTACAAAACAGGCAAACACGAGAACATTTTACAAAAGGGATGCGTCTTCACATCGGAGACTACACAGCTATTTTACTGACTTGGCATATTTTTAGTCATTTTAGTCAGATACAGACAGAACACTCCGGGTTTTCTCCATAATGAAGGCTGTCAACATTGTGTACCTGTGCTCGTGCTTCTGCATGAACCGTACCCTGCCGATGCACATCTCTTCTGAGCGTGCAAGGGCCAAGGAAGTGGACCGTGCCTGAGCACGGACTGGAGCACTCACACTCGTCAAAGGAACTGGACTTTGACTAAGACTCTGTAACCTGCTCATGAATAGTCTGCAGAACCCATGTGTGGAACACATAGTAAAATGATGCATGTTTCTGTTAATTATCTTGTCCAGTCATAACTTCATATTATTCATTTTTATATGGAACTTTTCTATGAAAGAAGTCTTTATAAAAGGACTCTTTTGGCCTGTGAATTTCCATCATGGCCACCAGCTACAGAACTTCCACTCTCACAGTGATGATCCCCATTTTGCTATGAGCACCACACACCAAGTTAAAGTCGGGCTTTGATCAGCTGCTCTGCCAGGTACCCACGTATCCATTTGAGCCCTGCTAAACTGCTCCATGAATGGACTTAAAAGAAAATGTGGGATACACTTGGTGTGCTGCACGAGTGTACGTCACAGAAAGAGAAAACTAGACTGTATTTTTGCTCCTTTTTGAACCTGCTCCTTCCACCATATGTTGCTTAATTGTTGCAATAATATCACAATATGTGTGTGAGTGTCCATTCCATCTGTCTGTGACCTTCATGTGAAACAGGAGGTATTGCCCATGGAACACACATTTCCACTCAAACACCCACAGGCTCTCACCCTTTGCACACATACACACACATGCAGACTCAGCGTGTGGCCACAAACAGACGCATACAGATGCCAGGTCAGGCTGTACACAGCAGGTCACTGTTGGCTTTGTGTAACTCAGCATGGTACCAACATAGATTAGCAGCAGTGTGTTGAGGTAAGACTTTGTTTAAAAGCCGGTACATGGGCATTGTAATTACTCATTGACCCCAACACCCACAGACAAACATGTCAAAAGCAAATGAATCAATCTGTATTACACATATTCGATAAAATGATATCCTTCTATAAATTAAACACATATATACAATTGTATATACTGTAATAGTTTTCACATAGAAGTGAAAAACCTGCTGTTCTTGTAGGCAGATATCTGTCATCACACTCTGAAAATATATTCTACATCATTTTAATAACATAATTGTGTAAATTTTCTTTACAGTTAAATTGCTGTTATTTACTTGATTTTCTATGTTTTATTCAGTTTATTTCTTTGTTGTTATAAAACCAAACCAGACAAATCCTTTCCATGTGTGAATCTACTTGTCATTAACTGATCTTTAATTCATAAAATGTTTTATGTATCTCAAGCCCTCTTGTTTCATTTCCAGAAATAAATACAGAAACAAACATATATTGTGCTAAGCAATACCTATGGAGCTATTATTGTGGCAAAACTATAAGCGTGCACAGATCCACAAATGCACACACAGATCCACAAATGCGTATACTTATCTGCAAATTTGTAGACCAATTTGAAATGTTTACTTATTTATTAATGACAGTGAGCTTTTTCAGCTGTAAATCCTGAAAATACACACAAATGATTGCTTACAACTGAAGCAGGCGCTTCCTTTGGCTGTCATTTTACATGTGACTTTTGCAACACTCGCTTACACGTACACATATGCTGCATTCAATAGGTATCCGACACATTGGAAAAACAAGTTTTCGAGATGTGAAATGCACGTGAACACCTGCACGTGAACACATCTCGGAAAAGAGTGAGGTGCCTGACTTTCCGACTTGACGTCATAATCGTCGTCAAATTGGCGGTAAAATATGTTTTGTTAATAAACATATAGCCTACTTTTTTATTAAATCAAGTATTTATCAACTTTTTGCTCAAATAGCACTTTAAACAGTTACATTTCACTGATCTTCTTCCTAGCATCAACGCTGTTTTGTGATGTTGTTCATTCAGACTGTCCAAAATCACATGAACACACTGAAGTCGGAAGAATGAATTCCAAACTCGGAAACTTGGATCACCCGAGCAGCACATGAACACAGCAATATCTTCAAATGTGTGTCTGACGATCTGCAAACACATTAGTGGGGTTTGTTGCCCTGAGCACAGGCTCACAGGCTAGGCTGCCAGGCTGTGTACCGCTTTGCCCGCACTGTACAGGAAAGACATTTCAAAAACACAAACTACATAATGGACCCTCCATCGTAGCATCTTCAGTAAAACCCACGACAGCTATCCAGCTCAGTAACGTCCGTCTTGAACTCACTGGGTGCTACCGTGGACTGGCAGCCTAGCTTGTGAGCCTGAGCTCAGGGCAACAAACCCCACGAATGTGTTTGCAGATCATCAGACACACATTTGAAGATATGGGTACACATTTGTGGATCTTGTACGGCAGGAGTGTTGCAAAAGTCACGTGTAAAATGACAGCCAATGGAGAGGCCTGCCTCAGTTGTAAGCAATCATTTGTGTGTATTTTCAGGATTTACAGCTGAAAAACTCAATGCCATTAATAAACAAGTAAACATTTTGAAATTGGTCTACATATTTGCAGATTAGTTTACGCATTTGTGGACCTTTTTACACATTTGTGGATCTGTGTACGCAGTTTTGCCACAATAATAGCTCCATAAATACCTTCTTGCCTCTCCAAAGTTCCAAGACTTCTGTGTTTCTTCAAAATGTGTGTCAAGGAAATATATTCATGTTCTTGCTAGTTGTCTTGGTCATAAAATCTGGAGAAATTATATTAACTAAGCCATTATAACTGATGGACAATTTCCCAATTGGAATCCTTAAAATGTCCAAAAGTTTCCCTTCCAAGACAGACTCGTAAAGCACAAGGTGGCCTCTGTTCCAAGGTACCCTGTCAGGCCTGTGTTAAGGTCAGTTTTTCTGTCTTTTAACATGTGCACATAAACTGCTCAGAAGAGTGTGTACATACCGTTCAACTCTGAAGCTGAACATTTCTGTTGTCTTGAATTTTCAGGCTCACTAATTCCACTTGCAAGAGTTAAAATGATATCCATGTGCAATCTGATTAAACCCCTCCTAAATGTAACTTCCCCATTGCATAGTTATTTTACTTTACTTTACTTTACTAAAGTGTTGCATTAGAAAAGGTATAGTTACTGTTACAGCAGTTTGTCTTTTTTAAATTAGCCCCAATTGCACTGACAAAAGTGTTGCTGGTAGCAATGGTTTGTTTGGTAACTTGTTTTTGTTGTTATTGGTGTATTGAGGGGTCTACCCACTCTTTATCCCAGCAGAAGACGCTCACAGCGACATTCAGACTCCCTTAGGTGTTCAGGGTGGGGGCGCAGTGTCCCTAAGAAAGAGGGAGAACTGCATTGTGGTACTCTGAGTGTGACGCTTTCGCCTTCACAGACAAATTGATTAGAGACAGTTCAGCACCGTGGATGCTTGAGGCGTTTCACATAGAGAAAAAAAGAAAGCGAGAGGGAGGGAGGGTGTGGAAGCTGGCCCTCCCCCAGCTCATTTTAAGAGAAGAGATTCCTGCCAAAAGCATGCAGACCTGCAGACTGGATGCATAGACACTTGGACATGTCTATCGTTTTACCTCTACATTTATATGACGTTTAAATGAAAATCAGTGGCATGCTCAAAAAGTATTGGTAATGCATGAAAACAAGTAAGAGCCCTTGATCATATATCTCATCCGCTATTGAGCAATGGTGAATATATTAATAATCGCCATGTAGCTGTGAAAAAGAGCCCCAGATGGATCTTTAGACGAGATCTACTGTTAACAAGGTCAACAACAAAGCTTCAGATTGAATGTTGTCCTTTCCAAGAAGTCCTAATACTGTGCCTTGGTGAGCCCCAACCTTGATAACAGATAAAGTAGAGGTGGATATAGCAGATAACTTTTTTTCAGACACAGCCCTATAGGAGAAGTCTTTGAAATAGACACAGTTTTTAGATGACCCCAAGGTTGCGTCTAGGGTAACAACTTGTTGGTCTGTGAAACCTATAGCGTAGCTTTGCATGATTTACAGCTCTAAAAGCTGCTCATTTATCTCATACTGTTGTCCTTGAAAACCTTCATGTCAGACTCTGCCTGAAACTGTGCGTTTCAGCTGCTTTCTCTAGCTGGCCCTGCTACCTGTCTGCCAACTTCTTCTCTGATTGGACAGCTCTCTGGAAGCTGTTAGAGGGACAGAACGCTGCAGGGCTGCTCTCCAGCGCTGGGAGAGGAGAGTCTTTGTACAGAGGTTTCACTGGCTAACATAGAGGATTGAAGCTGTCTCATGAAGTCTTGGTTTCATATCGAGGAACTGTGGCTTGATTTGAAGACCAGCTGGAGATCAGCATAATAGGTCAACTTACAGAAAGGTATAGTAAGATGCAAGTTAGGCGAAGTTGATCGTACCTTTTGGTCTGAACACAGTTTAAAGTTAGCGACAAATTTAAGGCCTTTTTTTTACATTATGCATGATTTTTTTCATGCCATGCCTGAGCCAATTCCTCCTATCTCTCCTCTCCCCCCTGGTCTATGTTCACATTAGTAACATTGTTCCGTGCCCGAGTACACTTGTGCATACACAGTCCAATGCAGAAGGTGGCAGTATGTACATAGTTGGTTTGCACATCCGCCAAACTGCAGAAAGAAGAAGAAGCAACCATAGCAACCACTCGTGGGCTGAGTCCATCCTGCTAACTGTGGATGGGGTACACTTCCTTGTTTGGTTGCGTTAAAATTTCCCGTTAACCGCTCTAGAGTACACATGAAATGTGCTCAAGACCACCTCTTCAAGTCGACATGTGTCCAGATCCAAGTACAGTACAAGTACGATATGTTTGTGTTCACACTGATCAAAGGAACCAGACTTTGGGGTCAAGTGTACTCAGATCTGGGCCGGGTCACTACTGTAAAACCACCTTTTGTCAGACTAACTGCTTACTTGTACTTTCTGTTATAATATTTCACATTTTAGATTGTCTACAATGATATCAAGAAATGCTATGAAAAGTTTTGTTGTACAAAGTTTGATTATCATTTTCCAATGTTTCAGCAGTTCCATGTAACTGACAGAACTTTAAGAGGCCATATGACACATTTTAAACCAGGAATCCATGCAGCAAAGCGCAAATAAGTTTGAGCTTAAGTTTAATTTGTAATTAAGTTTGTTTCTTTTTGGTGGTGGAAAGTGCTTACCTCATTATAACACATTAGTTTTTAGACAAGCAAAGACGCATGTAAACACCAACTTCACTTCCATGCACATATTTAAACATGTATGCATTGCATGAAATAAGAATAATCCTCAAAGTCCCATATGTAAATTATAGGACATCACACTTTAAAATGAACCCAACAACATGCACCATGGTAAGGATGAAGGATAGAAGTACATGTTCGTACTGCCATCATATAAAGAAGTTATAAGTTCAATCACCAGTGTATGGTGGTGTTTGTTGTCAAGGTTAGCTTGAACTAAACAAAGACATTTTAAATCAGTGTTAGTAACAGGTCAGGTGAGAAACTTCTGTTGCCATGATAATATAAAGTGCATAGAAGTAGAGCTTATATAAGATGACATTGTAATAAAAGAGGCAAATCAGAAGCAATATGATGACCAAATGATCTCAATCATTTTCCATTTCATGACTTTTTCTATTAATGTAAAGGAGCCATTGTAGCTCCATGTTCCCTACTGTGTTAAACGATGTTAAATCATGATGTTTTCAAACTCAAAGAAAAAGCAGCTAAACCTGCCTTCTCTTGTTAGATCTCAAGGTGATGTTATTGAGTCTGTATCATCTGATAAATACCTTGGATTCGTAATTGATCTTACTCTGTTTTTCAAGCTTCATAATCAGCAACTTGTAACGAAGCTTAAGGTGCAGCTGGGTTTTTATTTCAGAAACAAATCTTGTTTTTCTTTTGCTGCAAAAAAAAGGGGAGACAGACGCCGACACGAACACTTGGTGTTCATGTGTTACTTTTAATGTCCTGTCCTGTTCTATCGGAAAGGTATCCTTAAATGACTTCTTTCCCTGATTTCCGACTCTATCCACTATCCTATCTCTACAATAAGTCACAAAAAGCCCCAAAATAAATCTTCCTCTTTTTTTTTTTTTTTTAATTAACTTGACCTTCAATGGGAGGTGGGAGGGGCTGTTGGGGGGGGCGGGCCTCCCCTAATATGATGGTAGGGGAAACATTGCTACTGTGTTAAAGGGATAGTTCTGTTTTCTTTAACTGGGGTTGTATGAGGTACTTGAATGTATGTATAGCTAGGCTATGCAGACGGGGGACGTTTACTCCACGCAATTTAGCTGAAACCAAGCCCGCGGTTAAATGTATACTGTATTGAAAAAATTCCCAGCGTTTTACTTTTCCGTCAGCTAGTAACTTTGTTTAAGAATTTCCTTGGCGAACCAAATACCTGTTCCTTCTACTGCAGCGCATTGGTGGTTTGGATTAAAGATATGTTTACAGGAAAACGTTGTCAATTCACACCTGAGGACAGAGCTTGAC
Organism: Labrus bergylta; assembly: GCF_963930695.1. Lineage (NCBI taxonomy): Eukaryota > Metazoa > Chordata > Actinopteri > Labriformes > Labridae > Labrus > Labrus bergylta. Next base: position 3,600,438 of record NC_089204.1, read on the forward strand.
ACTGAGTCCTTGATACAGCTGTTTTATGTCATCCCTCCCTTCTCTGCATTCCCTGTTTCTCTTCAACTTTCTCTGAAACATATGTTTAATAAGTCCTTTCCCTCCATGTTATATTGTCACAAAATGATGAACCTGAGTCAAATGCACTAAGTCATAAGCTGTCATTATGTGTGTATACAGTATGTGTGTGTATTTGTGTGCATAATTTGGTCTTACTCCTTCCTGAGAAGAGTCCTTGACTTAGCTGATTGTTGAACAGAGTTCAGAAATGTGTTAGCTGATGAAAACAATGGCAGACAGTGTTAACAAGGGGCAGGATCTGTAGTCAGTCAAGGCTTTGTGATTATAAATAAACTGACCTGAAGTTAGGTACAACAATGGAGTCCAGGTCTGGCCTTGTTTAACTTTTATATTTCAGTCGCTTCACCCTCTACTCCTCCTTTTGTCTGCAGCAGACATTGAATCAGGAAAATAATTAAAGTTACATAATATGTGTATATATTTGGGAATGACTTTTAAAAAGTTAGGAAAGCACTGACAGCAACATTATCCATGTGCCCCGGCAGTACTAAACTAATGACCCAAAAGGGAAAACATTTTCTGATGTAAGACCCTGAGGTTAATCCTTAAACTTTAAATTCATTGGCTTAAACTCACCTGAATTAGTTGTTTTAAAACCTAAACATTAGATGCAATAATAGCGTAGTGCTGCTCCACAGTGGTAATTTGATGCAATAGAAAGATATCTGCTCTATTACCTATACATTTTAATCCAGGTTGTTCAGATAGCTAACATCCAAAGCAAGCTTTAGCCCAACTGATCATCCATATTTTAAACGTTTTATTTATTTTACCTTAAATCACTGTCACACACACAAACACACACACACAAGTACTCGCACAGACTATCAAACTCTTCTGTCTGGGGATTATTGGAATAATTATGAATAATACATGAGTGTCTCCCCTCCCCCTGGCTCCCACTGCTGCCTCTTATTGGCTTTGGCACACTGCCACTCATTCACCACTGTCGGCCGGCCGCTCTTGTCTATCTAGCTGTGGGACCTCGACACAAGACGCGCCTCCAACAATCAGACCTCATTTTCCCTCGTAAAAAGAAGATCAGTGCAGACCCATGACCACAGCAATCACATTAGCAAAGCCCTTTCTTATGGAAGCGGGCCAAGTTTAGGGAGCCGGGTGAAATTAGGGGGAGCGTTCAATCACCAAAACAGAAATATATTGTCTCTACACTTTGGGTTGAATAAATATGGGGTTTTTTAGAACTGGTAACAATATAACCAGCATACATTTAAAGGGCACCATCGTAATCAGTTGAAATTTTTATTGGTTTGGGTTTTTTTATTTTGATGGAGGGCTTTTTACAAATTAATCTTATTAAGAGCTAAAGGAAGAATGTGCAACATTTTACACGTAAATATAGCAGATATCAAGTATATCCATGACTGTCTACCATGAGTCCTTCTGACTGTGATGTTGTCTGAGTGTTTACATAGTGTTTACATGGACGGAGCGACATCTCATCCCCTTGCCTTTGGGTATAAAAGCTGTTTAATTAAGGGACTAGAGAAAATAAGTACTCACTGCTAATTTGAATGTCATGTTAGCGTTGTTAGACCATGGTCATTCAGTGAAAATTAACATGCAATGTGAAGCTACGAGCTAACTAAAGAGCACTACCACTAGCCTGCTAACACAGCAATGTAGCTTGAGACAATTTTGTCTGCCGCTTGCGCTTAGTGATTAATTATGTTGCGCTCTAATTGATAACTCCTTGTGGAGAGGGGTTGGAGGTGTGTCGCTGGAGGAGAGCGGAGGGTTCAGAGTGGCTGAGGTGTCACCAAACATCAGTTTGTTTTGGTTTAGTGCTGGTGCTCAAGGGCGACATCTACTGGATCAAAAAGGGCTCTCAGGAAACACGAGTTGTTAAACAACGCATCATCAACGAGGTGCTAGCATAATTTCAAACTTTAGTTTTGACAACATTTTCCACTTTGGAGGAAATGGTGCCATATTTCCTCACCTATGGTAATTTGTCTCAATTAAGAAACAGAAGATGCCAGTTGTTTTGTAGTCTGTCGTTTGCCATATTTGATGTTGCCCCGAGACAAAATGGGAAAAAGCACATTTTAAACTGATATTTACATTCCACAAAAAACAAAAAAGGCATAACTGTGTGAGGTTGTGATTAACAGATTTTGTACCACACAAATGTCACCACCATCGAGGTAACAAATGGGTTGCCATCGTGATTTATTGTGTGATTTCTTCTTTCAAATGCCACTTTTATCACCTAAGGCAAGTGTGAAGCTTTAAATCTTTTGGGGAGAAGCATCAAAATGTTGCACTTTATGCACAACATTTCCTCTTTAATTTGTTTTGTTAGGTTTTAAAAGCATTTTAAATAAACCAGACTCTTTGATATTCAGGTGGAATACTTCCAGCGAGAATTCGAGAGAAAGATAAGTGCTTAAATATTTTCCTTTCAACTGGGAAAGGTTTTGTTATTGTGTTTGTGTGTGTGTGTGTGTGTGTGTGTGTGTGTGTGTGTGTGTGTGTGTGTGTGTGTGTGTGTGTGTGTGTATGTTTGTAAGTGTGTGTGCATGTGATCCCCTTCCCATGTTGCAAACAAGCAGCGGGGAGGAGGGGAAATCGATGGCTCCTCTGAGCCCCTTGCCTGACATAACCTTGTCAGACCTGGACAAGGGTACATTAGGACGCTAAAGGTAGGATGGACTGGAGTTTATTATGAAATGTAAATAAAAATACAATACAAATCTATTCACAAATTCTGAAAGGAAAAGTGTCCCTTACAAAGATTGTGTTTCCTGTAAACCCCTCTAGCTCCCTGCTGCAAAAAAATATTTAGGTTAAAATTCCATTTGGTCTTTCAACAACAGATGCTTTAGCTGTGTTAATACTGTAGTAACTGCAGTTCAAATTCAAAACATTAGAGAGAGCTGTCTGTCCCCGCCCCCTCCCCCCTAGAGTGGATGTGTGCGCAGGTTGCCATGTCATGGACACTGAAGCTTCAGTGATTATCCAGCTCTGCATATGTCTGTAAATTTTTCTGTGTTCTAACCTCTCTCCATTTTTCAAAAAGCATCTCCAATATTGATCCTAGTTTGAGCACGTTTCTGCTCGTGGAGCTTATTAGAAACATGCAGAGGCTTTTTAGGTCGGGTACAATCACTTCTATCTGAACCACTTCTCTTGCCCACTTCCATCGCTGCAACACCTGTTGGTTTGCCATTTGCCTGGCGAACTGAGGGGCTTCCAAAGAGGCCGTGTGGGGGTGTCTTATAACCGCCTACCTTCTCTGGTCCAAACAAATCCAGAGCATTCAGGAGCAAAACCAAAGTTAGAAGGAGGACATACTGGCTGCTGCATTGTTGTCACAGAAGTCAGCACTTCAACAAAGCATGTTTCCTTAATGTCTGATCATATAGTAAGCTCATTTTATTTTATTTTATCTTAAAGATTGCTCCTTTAAAGGGTTATGCCTTCAAAAAGCAATTTTTAAAGGGTCAGTGCCCTTTAATACATATTTGCTGTTCTAAATCAATTGGTACAAGAAGTTTAAAAATTGCTTTAAAACAGTCTGTAGAACCTGCAGTGTTTAATTGTTGTGGGCCACATACGTTCTAAAAAACATTACAGACAGGGTCCCTATAAACAAATGCCCTCTTGTTAATGGTTCATCAAGAGGCTTAAAACCCGCCTCAGCTCCAGCTCTCAGCCTGTCGTTAGGTTGACTGAAAGTTAGGTTGAGACAGCATTTCCAGCATGCTGCCAAAGAACCCCCTCCCTTAACAGATGGCTGACGTCAAATGAAATATGTAAAGAAAAATAGTGCAAAGATTTAAAAATACCAGAGCACCGGATCCTGATCAATTAAAAGTGTCCATGAGCACTTAACCTTAAGGCAAGGCTACTTACCGATTATCGCCCGGACGTCACTGTGCTACCTCATCATGCACATCGAGCACGCGCACACACACACGCGGTGCAGTCAACTGACCCAGGGGATGGATAATAGTGGTCAAGGATCTGAGGTCATCGCCTCAGACAGTGCACCGTGGGGGGATTTGGTCCAAAATTTCCACTGAGGTGTAAGGTGACTTTGGGTCACCTCAGTGTGTGCAGTGTCTATTATGTGTATGTGTGTTAGAATAGTCCAAGAAGAGCTTGTATGCAAGCATTCGCTCCTTCAGTCTGCTAACTGGAGGCTTTAAAAGGCGAATCGGGTCAATTGTGTGAGCAGGGGACAGGGAGCAGTCTGGTGTCTGACACACACACACACACACACACACACACACACACACACGCACACACACACACACACACACACACACACACACACACACACACACACACACACACACACACACACACACGCACACACACACACATGCACACACACACACCATGGCTTCTTTCTCTCCCTTTCTTTGTGTCCCTCTTTCTTTATACTTACCTTCTAAAGGACATCATTATGCCACAGGATCCATCTTCTGCGTTGACAGGGCCATGTAAAATACATGGCGCTTGTCTTTTCTTAATGTATTGCTATGGAAGCACAGGAGACCAGCCTAATGACCACACGGCTTCATTATTTCAAATATTAATGCAATCTCCCTCCTTTGTGTCTCCTGCACATAGTGGAGCAGACCACCGTCATGTCTGCCCTGGTCTACAATTTGCAAGAATGAGGCCATGATCTGAATGTAAACCAAGTTTACTGAAAGCAAACAGCATAATGCGGTAGCGCCTTAAAAAAAAGAGTAACTTTGAACTCTTTGTGATTATCATTATCTAATAACCATCATGAAGAGAAAATAAACATGGCAAGAAAACAATTTCTTCCACAATCTGCCTTCATTACCAAGCACAGGCTGACCCTCCTCACAGTGATGTAAGACGTATGAATGGTTTCAGTCACGGGACAAAACTTAGACAAACATTTTTTAAAGTTCTGATAAAATCACAGCAAGTGTTTCTAAGAATATGGTCTCTGGATTATGTAATTTCTTCCAGGAAACATTCAAACTGATGGTGATGACAAACCATCAATTGTTCACCCCATAACTCGATAGTCCAAATTCTGTTTAAAGTCTTGTGGGTGCTGAAAGAAAAACATCTGATAGAGAAATACTGAGTCCTATGCTCAAATTCTAATGTAATACATCCAAAAATACTTGAATGGGACATACCCCATGCTGCTAAGATAAGATTTACTTTATTGATCCCCACAAGGGGAAATTTCTGTTTTTACACTCTGTAAGTCATGCAACACACACAGAGGCTGAAATATACACACATGCACAAACAGGATCCTGTGGACATGCACTAATGGAGAGATGTCAGAGTGACGGAGCGACCCACAGCGGGCGCTCCTGAGCTGATGGTGGGGAGGGGGTTTGGTGCCTTGCTCAAGGGCACCTCGGCAGTGCTCAGGAAGTAATCTGGCACCGGCAACCCTCCGGTGCCCAACCCAAGTCCTTACAGACTGAGCTACTGCCACCCACATAATGTCCTCTAATTTGCAGAACAACTGAGGATATGATCTCAGAGTCCTCAATACTAGCTACAGTATGAAGACCGAGCTTTAGGCAGAGAGAAAGTCAAAGTGTGGATCCTCACAAGCTCCACTGTGTTGGATTTGTCCCTGGAGAAGAGAGGGTTGCTCTATGCAAAAGGAGTTCCTGAGGGGAAGACTCTGACGGTGGTGTGTCCTTATGCAGACAACAGTGGTTCAGAGAATCTGACTTTCTTTGAGTTTCTGTATGAGATTTTTTTGGAAAAGATTCTTCAGTTCTTCAGGGAGACTCTGACTCTCGGGCATAACAAATGTGCAAATGGAGGCTGTTTCCAACCTAATTTTGAGTCACAAGTCTAAGAAATATATTATAGTCTGACCAATTCAGCTTGTTTGCTGTGCAGGGGGGGGCACAAGGCGGACAGCTTGGATGAATGTTGGTCATACAACTGCATACTCTCTTATAGTGAGGGCGGAGCCACGAGGCGATAAGTCCAAACATCAGGGCCTTTTTATTTTTACAAAATGGCAAACAGCGCCCCAATGCACATCATCAGGTATGAAAGACACCCCCCTGAAAGATACGATGAGAGAGACGTTGGCAGGAAAAAGCTGCGGACCAGCTGACGAGGAATAATTGTTAAGATTTAGCTTGCTGTCAGAAATAAGGGTACGGAAGGGGTACATTTCTGTCCCTACAGTTGCAATTTTCAGTATTGGACCCCTTATGGCTTATTGGACCTCAAGTTGGCTTTTTGTACCCTTATTAGTGCTTAAAAGGTTCAGGCTCTGGTTTTACCATATCGAAATGGATTCTGATTAACAATCCACCACAGAATGTCTTCTTAAAGTATTTCAACTCACAGTTTGTTCCGTCTGTGTCACAGCTCACAGGCTGGCTCACACTTCTATATATACCCACTGTAGGGTCACCTGTACAGTAAGTTCATAGTTAGCTTGTGTCTGTTGATGATGCTTCAGTGTGTTTGCATTTGAGAGCGTGAAAGCATTCCTGTTGGTGTTTGTATTTGAGCCATGTATATGAGACAGCAAACACATTCTGAGGGACTGTGAGCTCTCAGGTCGTGCAGTGTGAGCACATAATTCATGAGCTTGTG
>NC_089204.1:3609615-3639615 GCF_963930695.1 Labrus bergylta
ATCCATCGTTACTTTTTTACTAAATAGGCAGAATGGATGGATGAGTGGAAAGACCTGATGAAAGCAGGGGATGTGGATTTACATTAAGAGGAGAAAATGGAGTTGAGAAACTGTTCACACCGTGTTTGTGTGTTAATGTTTGATGTGGGTACATCTGTCTATAGTTTAATAATCCTAACATAACAAGTTTCTGCATGTGGGTCCTTAGTGGTATTTTGGACTCGGATGAAAGCTGTCAATCATTAAAACGGATGCCAACTATAATAACACTGACGCACACAAACAGGTCCTGGAATGACAATAATGTACTTGACTGACCCTGCAGAGGTGATGTGAACTGTTCTCACTCCAATGTCATCAAATAAGACAGCTCCGTCAGTGCTTCAAAGAATGTGGGGGTGTTAGCAATAATAAATATGTAGTGGTTGGTAACCTGCAGGCTAGTAAAGATCCACTTTGTGTCTGCTAAAAGAGCAACAGTAATCAACATCTGGTTAATAGTTTGGATAGAGTCAGGTGTCTTTGACACACCTCATCCCAATGTGAACACTCTACTGAAAACTTACCAACCACATGATTCTCAGTGGTCACCACAACCCAGACAGCATTGCCACCTTCATTAAACCCAGGCTCCACACATGCGCGCTCCGGGCATGGACAATGGCAATAACGCATCTACCCTTCCACATGGCCTCGAATGCCCCCCACAGAACATTACCGGGGTAATCAAGTGGGCACCTCCCTCCACCGGTGTTTCGTCAAGTTGGGCCCAAGACACCGTGGGAAGGCTCAACATTTGACTCCGTTGTCCCAGAGCTACCCCCACCTTCATATTAGCTCCAACTGCCCATCATACCCACCTGCTGAACTTTGTGCTTTTGCATCCTTATGTAAAAAGGCAAAACAAACTAATAAAAAAAAAGCAAATGTCTCCTGGTGTGAAACTTCCAGTAGAGAGAAGAAAAATAGTGAAAAGAGTCAATAGAAAAATGTAAGAATAAGGACATGGTCAGGGTGAGAAACTGCTTTAGGCTAGAGCTCACCCCTGCTGGGTTTGGTTGTATGCACTAATACCCTCCAGTCTCTCTCTCTCATGAGGGCAGAGAGAAGAAAAGTTGTGAGAAAGAGGACAGGGAAGACAGGGCCAGGATGAGAGGCCTGTTCAGGCTAGAGCTCACCCCTGACAGGTTAGGTTGTATCCAGTGCCTTCCCAGAGTCCACCATTTTCATGAGGGCAGAGAGAAGATAAGAAAGAAGAAACATTGTGACAAAGAGGACAGTAAAGGCAGAGCCAGGGTGAGAAGCCTGTTTGGGCTAGAGGTCAGATTAGGTTGTATGCACTACCTCCCTCTAGACCCTCCTTTTCCTGAGAGAAGAGGAAAAAAGGAGATTCATTGATTTCTCCTTGCCCCTTACCGGCAGAATTTCTCCTCATCCAGCTCATTGTTGTTAAAAAAACATACACCTTTATACCTTGTACACAAACATATGGCTAAGTACACTACTTAACTCAAAGACACATGGACTTTGTAAGAGCAGTCAAAACCGCATTCAAATGTTGCCTGGAATCAAAACCTACCTCTCCTCGTGAGACCTTCTGATCTTATTGTTACATATCTGCATGTGACGTGTGTGCTGGTTTAAACGTCACCGAGAGCCTTTAAGTGTCCCAAGTGCAATATCACTCAACAGCCCGCTCACCTGTGGGTGTGGTTGATAACAGGTGTGCATCTATGTTTACTCTCTCTCTGTGTGATCCTGTGTGTGTGTACAAAGGTGCAGAAGGGCAAGTAGAACAGGTCAATCATATGTCCAGGGCTCAGGGGCATAGTGGTGGTGTGTGTGTCTTTATGACAGTTTCTAGGCACACAGCCAGGTGGGGATGTGTTTGTGTGGGAACATTTGGAACTGAACCAGCCGGAGGGGATGAGACAGGTAGCATACCTTACATGTACACCTCTCTGCTCTCTCTCTCTCACTATCGCTTTGTCTCTTGCACTGCAAAAAAATGACCTTCAAAAAAAACCTGATTTCAGGTGTGTTCCGATAGTTTGTCGAATGTGCATTTATATAAAGCTAGAAAAACATGGAGACTGAGTGAGGCTCTAGGATTTCATTCAATATTTTATTTATGATAAAACACTATATTTGTCTTTTAACCATGTTTGTGTCAAGTGAGGCCAAGCGGAGCACCTTTGTTTCATTGAAGCACTGTACAAAAATTGCACTGCTGAGACTGGCAGATTTATGTGTTTTGTGTGACTTTTATCAAGTAGACCAGGGTCCAGTCACCATGTAAACCAATAGTTATTATTGACTTCTTTTGACATTATGGAACATTTGCTGGTTATGTGACCTAATAACAAACTTTAAACTCAACACGGACACTGGGCTTTTTAGAAGTTATTTAGAAGTCCTGTCTACCTTATATAGTTTGCAATTCATCCAAAGTTGATTGGATTTATTTAATGTACATTAGAACCCGACCGATATGGAATTTTCTGAGCCGATATTGATATTGGCAAGCAACATGTCTGATGTGTCCTTGGGCGAGACTCTTAACCCTGAATTGCTCCTGCTGTTGAAGCGCTTTGAGTAGTCAGAAGATTAGAAAAGCGCCGTATTAGCTCAAGTCCATTTCTAAAGTGTTATCTCCCATGCTCTCTGGCTATTTGTAGGAGACATAAATGTAACTTTTGCATCTTTATGAGACTCTAAACCAGATTACAGAAATATGTGCGTTTGAATGGCCCACAGCTGCTCCCCCTCTCTTGTTTGTAACCGCTTTAGGTTAAAATATGACTGCAGAAGCTTTTAAATCTTTGCTACTTCTCCAAACGTTTGATAATTAAAAAGTGTAAATTGTATAATTTAAAAAAAACATGGAATCAAAGAAGCATCCAATATCAGAAATGTTGAGAATGTCACGCTGCAGTATCTTTCTCTTTTAACCACCAGAACTTTTTAAAACTATTTTGTATATTTCCTATCGTTGTTCATATGTACTTGTTTGAATTAGTCTTCTTGTCAAACATAAAATGTCGCAGGGGAAAGTTAAACTTCTTTCTCTTTTGTTTTCTCTCTCATTTGGATTTCCCCGCTCTGTTTCTGCTGCAGGCTGTGTCTTAAATCACTCTCTTACACACTCAAACACCAATCTTTATATAACACACACTCAAATAATGAGCAATAAGATGAGATTCTGGACACTTGTGAATCACCATCATTTTGCGTCATCAGTGACAGTCGTTGTGCCGCATGGCTCCATCTGTAAAATGTGACATTTTGCATTGTGGGATTGTTAGCAGAAAGTGTCATGTCAGGACAATTAATTGAAATAGCAGAGGGTAAATATAGTGCTATGTTTAGTACGTGGTGCAATTTCTGACACAGCCGTTGTCATTGTTCATTTCGCAGTTGGCGTGAGAAGAGCTGCAGACGCACACACACACACATTCTGTTACACACATTCTGTTCTGTAGCCATCGTTTTTCACCTGCCAGACATGAACTTCATCTGCACGTGTAAAAGTCAACCTATGAGGTTACATTAAGGAGAACCCTTGAAAAGTTTTCTTTGATTGGAGTAATGCCAATTAGCTAAAAAACCATGTTACCAATTAATCCACCCTAATCCCACAGTGTGTTGTGTTTGTTGTCGGTTACAGAGCTCAGTGTGTTAGCATGCATGTCCAACTCTAAGTGATTTAATGAGATTGACCTTTTTTCACAGTGTGCATCTCTCTCTCTCTCTCTCTCTCTCTCTCTCTCGCTCTCTCTCTCTCTCACACACACACACACACACACACACACACACACATTCACTCCCTCGCTTTCTTTTTGTTTCTCCTCCCTGACCCAGAAAAAGAGACAAAAAAGCCACCTCATCAGGTTCACCCTCCACCTGTAAGTCAAAAATAGAGCTTGTTGAGAAGACAATTCCTCACAGTGCTTAAGGGGGGGAAAGAAAAGTAAGAGCACACTTCTTTAACACCATTCTTGCCAAGACGTACAACTAACTTTAGTCGATGAGCCATTTGGGTCAGTGGATTTAGAGTTTAACATACCAGTTTGACCTCATTTTTCAGCTACTTAGGCAATGTGGAGGACAGAAAATAGAACGCCTTGACTGCCCAACCTAACAATTCATAGCTGCTGGAGCTGAAACTCAGCAGGCTTAAGGTGATCGGTGTTGAACATCGAGTCTTCACTTCATTTTGTACAATCTGTTATGCAAACCTTTTAACCCGGCACTGCACCAGGATTCAAATTTGGGATGGGCCCAGGTAATTTGGGCTGCTAATTACAGAGGTTAAACAGTTTCCCTTTCTTATACTACAGGAGAACTCGAGATCATTCTCTGAAACTTTATACCACGACAGCTGTTTGTTAACCTGCCGACCATTCAAATATTTATTTACGCATGTGAGTAAAGCATGCTGCAAAAAATAAACATCCTGTTTTCTTTTTTTTGCTTTAGATCAGAATCAGAATCAGAATGAGCTTTAACAGCCAGGTATGCTCACACACACAAGGAATTTGTCTTCGGTTAACTGAGCTCTCAGTGTACAAAAGTATAACATTACATATGAACATATATAAGCAAATATTAATATAATATGTAACAGATGGTTAATATACATGAGGTAGAGTTTACATAATTTACATAAAAGGTGTGCATGTGCAGAAAGAGGATATAGATAGTAAATAATAATTCATCATTTTATTAGAACTCTGTCATGTAACTTCTATTTAAGAAAAGCCCTCTTTTCAATGATCTGGATGTATTATTATTTGTTTATATTAACTTTTGTGAGTGAGATAGATCATTACAGCGAGAAGCAGAGAAAGAGAGAGCGACACACTGCGCTGTTCATGTGTTTGTCTTAACAGAAACAATGTGAATCTGCGTTCAATCAGTCAATCAAACAATCAATCAATCATTGTATAGCGAAAATTCACAACAAGTGTTATCTCAAGACGCATATGGGATAATATGCAGGAAGGATTTCTCCTTTGTATTCCTCCAGTTCCTGTTGTCCACACTTCCTTGCTGCTGAGGCGGGGTCGGAGGACTCTGTATGAATCCGATGGTGGAGGCTGGGCATCTGGGACATCGGGAGGTAGTAGTGCCAGATCACCTCGCTGAAGGTTGGGGAGGATCAACTGCCTGAATTATCAAAATAGTATTTTAAACATTGAATAGTGGAATTAAGTTTTTTAAATATTTGAATATGCTTATTATACTCAAATGTTCCCTTAATTTGACCGGATCGAGGTAAAAACAAGTCCCTAAAACACTGATTCATGATAAATTCATGTTGAACAACACAACAAACTAAATCCTGACTAGCTTGCGACACTTGTCGAGCCAGAGTAATTAAATCCTTTCCTGGAGGTAGGGTGAGGCCAGTTTCACTGCAAGTTTTTACCAACCACCGTCCCATGAAGCTGTTGTGGGAAAAAAAAGAATCCAAACGTATTGTGTGTGACGTATCATTCATACGTCTCTATGTGATCACAGCACATTCAGCAGACATCAAAACCTCGACCAGAGTGACCTAGACACAACACAACAACTCACATCCCCTACTCACCCTGTGCACACACGTTTGGTCTTCCCCCTGCGGCGAGCCACAAAGGTGTTCAGTCATGTGAAACCCGAGCCTGAAACCCGCAGGTTGACCTTTGACACTTCACACTTACATACACATATGAGAACGCTGAAGGAAAAGGAGTGGAAGAGATTAAAGAGGGGATGCAAGTTTGTGTGTATATGAAAGAGTGCATTGTGTGTGTGTGTGTGTGTGTGTGTGTGTGTGTGTGTGTGTGTGTGTGTGTGTGTGTGTGTGTGTGTGTGTGTTGTAAAGACTTGTAGACTTTTATAAGGGTCACAGAAACCTACTAGTTCCAGACATAACAACCAAACACACAATGTACCCTTATCCATGTGTGTGTCTCTGTCTCTATTCCACACACACATTAATACATCTCAAGTTTGTGTAGAGGTCCTCCTCTCTCTATCCGACACACACACACACACACACACATACACACTTTTCCAAAGGTGACCCAACCCCCTCATCTGTGTAGCTGCAATTAACCTTAATAACCCCAGTGCATATGTGTGAGTGTGCGTAAGAGAGTGTGTCCTGAACTTGGTCTCCGGGGCATGTCGTAACACACACAAATACACACAAATACACACACACACACACACACACACACACACACACACACACACACACACACACACACACATGCACACTCACACATACCCTCACACATGCACACTGATAATCCATGTCTTTCCTGGACATCCTTTTATCCAGCTCAGGCCCCAGGGATTTTCCGTTGGCCTGGCCAGGCGGAGAGGCCTCTTTCTGGGGTCAGAGATCAGAGAGAGGCCCTTCATGACCCTGGAGGATCCAGGCACGGCACAGCACTAAGAGCCGTCTGCCGTCACTGGACGGCGCTATGAGGTCAGGGGGTTAGAGCGCATTCAGTAAGAATGATATAACACTTCATCTTGTACACTTGAGGATTGATTTTCTTTTTTTATCATCGTTCAGCCACAGTTTAAAAAGACGCAGATTATAAGGGCGGGAATTGGTTTCATGCCCTCTTTTGTTTTACCAGCAATAAAACCCACAGGAAGAATGACCAACAGATGACACTGTCATCTGCTTAAAGTGCCCGTCATTAATACATCATCAAGTGTTCATAAGCACTTTGAGGTTACCTAATATCACACAAAATGTAGCAAGAGATCAACACATTGTGCCAAGACTTTTCAGGTGCTCTTAAATTAATCTCTGAACATCTTTCTGAAACTGTATTGGATGTTCTTGAATGGGCTTTAAAACATCTTGCAAAAACCAACACAGCACATTAGGCAAACCAGCTTCAAAATGGAATGTCATGAGAGATCACATTGCCCATTTAAAATTGCATTTGTAAAGATTTAAATAACACAGTGAATTGCACTCTCTTTCTGCAGCCTCATGCACATGTACACAGAGCATGCACATTTGACACATGTTGCTCTGCTCCCCCACTGACCCTCCCCCCAGCCCACCCCCCCTTCCATTCAGTCTCTCATTCATCCACTTTGACAATGAATTTGAACTTCAGACTGAGATCGCCGGTGGAGTGAAAGAGTGAAGGAATGAAAAGGGAAGAAAAGGGAGGGAGGAGCCTTTGTCTTCTCCCTCTAAGCCTACTCCATGACCTTATGACCCCGCACAGGGCCAAACGGCCCCCTCCTCTGCCCTCACTTCCCCCTACTTCCTCCACTCAAGACATTCCCAGTTACAGAACCCTGCGACATTCTCAGTTTTTATTTTATTTTATTTGGCACAAAATAAAAGTGGCAAAGTTCAAAATGGAGACAAAAAACTGACATATGGACACCAATCAGCACATCTGCTTTGGTTCTGTTTGATTTGCCTTCTCTACACCTTGCATTCCACCACCGATGGTCCATCAATAGACTTTGACCTCTCATGCCTCAGCTTAGCTTTGTGTGTGAGCTGGTGTGGGGTTGCCTGGGGTGGGGGTTGTATAACATCTACTCTTAATACCGGTTTAAAAAGCCTTGGGGATTGTGACATTGTTATCAGTATAGCTGTGCAAAAAAGTATGATGAAGTAATTTAAGTCAAGGTAACCTATGCTCAGGGCTAGATTTTTTTTCTTTTTTACCAGGCAGTTTTTAGTTGTTGCTGAGGTTTTAAAAGTGGCCTCAATATTATCCAACCTGACTAATTCAAAACAATATGAGTGTACATGAACTTTATTTTGAAACTCAAATGAGTAGCTCTGAATGCTAAGTTGAAGCATACAGTATTTCCCTGTATGCTGAAGTATTAATAAGTCATTATTGTCTTACTCTTCTCTCTTTAAATTTCCCTCCTTTTCCTCCGTTTTTTTTTTTTTTAGTGTGACTATTTGCGGAGAGAATGTTGATGAGATCTGAAATGTTCTCACTAAAGAGACAAATGTAAGTTTTTCCATTGTTTTGACCTTAGAAGCATTGCAGAAATACTTAAAGGTGAATGGACTTGAGCTTGTATGGCACTTTTCTAGTCTTCTGACTACTCAAAGCTCTTTAACACTGCAGGTTACACCTACACATTCACACACTGATGGTAGAGGTTGCTATGTAAAATGAACATCAGAAGTAACTAATCACATTCATACACATTCATACGCTGCTGACCTGTCAGCTGGGAGACGAGCAACTCTACCAGCTGAGCCACAGCCGTCCCCTAACCCTCACCCAGAAGAAGAAGCAGTGACAGTATGAAGTCATAGAAAGGCTCTGCAGCAGAGTGAAGAATCTCTTCACACAGAGCACTGTGTTCTTCAGTAGTCTAAACAGTCTGTGAGGATACACCATGACATAACATCAGCAAGGTCAGATAAAAAATGGACAAATAAACACATGAACTCTGACCCTTAACCTACTGCCTTCTCTTCCATAACTTCAGATTGTAACATGCACCATTATCTGTCGTGTCGTATTTGTGCTTGTTTTAGCCTTAGGTTGTGTCCAAGTCAATCTCCTGCAAACATGACTCAGTAGTTTGTGTTTACTGCCTCGGTTATGTCTTTTAAAATCAAAGTCATAAAAGTCATCAACTGTAGTAGTAAAAACCATATCAACAGTTGAATAAGAGAATTTTAATTTACACATTATATGGAAGTAGAACATCAGAGATGAGAATAGTGACTGAGGAGTGCAGCATACCAACACTGTGATATCAGCTGACAAACACAATCTGTCACACAGACAAAGCATTGCTTGGATATATTTCTGCAAGCTTTTTTATCACAAGTATTATTTCTTACATTCCAGAATTGTCTGCACCTGTGTTCTTAAAAAACGCACAAGTGCACAAAACTGCAGTTCCTTGAGTGCCCACTTGACGCTGACACCAACAGATCTAAAAGTCACATACACACCCCATTTAAAAGCAGAAATTAACATGTTTACAGCCTGGTAGAAAAGATTTGTATTGGTCTTATTAGTTAATGTCTTAATGGGCACACACTGCCGGATTTATTTTATAACTAATCCGTTTAGATTTTTTTAAGGATATGAGTTATTTTTTTATCAGGTGTGTATCTGACATGACTTTTGGTGAATGTCATATCTTCTCCTTAAACACTGCAGAAGTGGGTTTTAAGAACAGATTTTCTTATAGTGAAGATGAGAAAATGTCCTCATGAGCATGAACTTTTAGTCAGCGGTAAACAGGTATCACCTGGATATTTTCTGTTCCATTACATCTGAGAGTTTAATTTTTTGCTTTGAAAATCATTACTTTCACCGAATCTCCTACACAGGGCCTTAAGCGCGCTGTGGTTAAAAGCGGTCAATGTCCATGCATTATTTCTTTACTGGCTGGGATTGGATTTTTTTACGTGCTGGACTGGCCTTGTGGCCATTATGCTATGTGTTAAGTAATGTTCAATGATCGTCCATTACAGTAAATGGCATTTACTTTGCAGTTCGTTCCTATAGACCGCAGTGGTCAGCATATATTAAACCACTTAGTACATATAGAAGTAACTACTCCTCAATATAGCAGACAGGCTGGTCAAGAAAAAAATGCACTTCTGTGGCAGAGAGTGTTCACTGATACCAAAGTACACTTAGAAGGAAGAAAGACAAAACACACTCTATCACACACATGCATTCCTTTCCTTTATCTAGATTCCATTGGAACAGTGTTGCGCCAAGGCCATACAGTGACAAAAGCAGTGTGAAAACATGCTTTCTCTTTGGAGGATCTTTTATTGTTTAAACCCTGCAGGCCAAAGACAAATCCATGGGAGTTTATGGGGGACTGCAGGTCATGGTTGTATAGATTTTATAACAGTGACAAATGCATTATGCTTTTCACATAAACCAGCACAGGAGAGCCCCAGCAAAGCAGAAAAGGCCTGAATGCTTCACGGGTTTATAACACAATGAATTTATCACAGAATGTGGGGGGGGGGGGGGGGGGGGGGGAGAGAAAGAGAGAGGGAAGTGAAAAAAATATATAGTGCTGATTTGTTTTACTTGCCCGGGCGGTGTTGCTGGTGGCTGGTTGCGTTGTTAAGCAGGGAGTAAAAGGAAACTGCCACCACTTGTTGGACTGCAGGAAGGAAATAAAGTCTTACAGTGCTTCAGTGTCTAACACACCTGATCCTCCTGAAGCTATATGTGTCCAAAGAGCCAGTGGTGTTTCAGCCATTATGTTCTCTTGGCTCATTTCCCCACGTGTTTCACTCTTCAGGGTGAACTGCATGTGTCAACACAAACACATTTTTTAGCCTGACTTTATCCAGACTTGTTCCTGCAAGAAGTCTGGTTGACTCGATGTGTGAGGCCAGCAGGAGATAATCAGGAAAATTCACCCCCGGGTGAGTGGGCAGGGGTGATGATGTCTATATTACTGAATGAAACAAAGCTGCTTTAAACTAATTTCTCCTTGCAAGTATGTTCTTTTCTGCTCTTTAATTTATACTGTGAATATGTCAAAATTACAGGTAGCCTTCATATTAAGGTATTAGTGACAGACTATTGCTTCGGCCACCATCTTTGATGTGTTGTAAAAATTGACCTGTGACTTCTGCTGTGTCTCTTTTGAAATGTCATGCCTCCATATAGAAACCTGCTGGCCTCCCTACCCGCTGTGAGGGACGTGTGAGAGAGCGGCCTATTGGGAATTTTCTAGATATTCTCAGTAGTGCTTGTGTGAAAAAGGTAATATATGAAAACACAGGCAGAATCCAAACAACAATCTTCTGGACTAAGTGAGCTCTCCTGGACTTTAGTGGTTCACACTGTGACATGTTCACTTCCATCAACTCAAGTCTGACTTAGTAAATCTACTATGTTGGGTGAAGTATGTATCCCAAGGTGGCTCTCTGGTGGTCCCAATATTGGATGGGGTAAACTGTGGGTTTGGAGAGTGCTCTGCTGTCACAGATGTCCAGGGAATGCCCTTTGCCCTTTGCCCTTTCTTAACATTTGGAGGGAAGCTTCCATTGCACACCTTGGGCATGTTGGTAGTTGCTAAAGAAAGAGTCTCTCCAACCAAACTTGCAGCATTCGAAACATACACCAAATCCCTGCAATGTCCTTAAAGTTCTTCAGGGTGAGCTGCATATGTAAATGCAAATGTACAAAGTTTTCACTCAGACTTTTTCTGGATTTTCTTTCCTTCCAGCCTCAGTAAGAAAATCAGCTTCATACTCTTTTCTGCTTGCCAGAAAGTTTTTCCCACACTTTTTGTAAATTCTGTGGATATTGTGGATTGCACGTAGCATTACAGACTAACTGTACTTTGCCCACTGTCTTGAGTATCTTGTTCATCAATATGACTGCAGCATCCATTCTATACATCATGACCTGCCTCCTGAGACACCTTCCCTAGCCCTGCTGTCCGACAGTAAAAACATCACACTGTTGGGGATGAGTGCGAATTACAATTTGTGGAGGTTTCAAGGGGAAGGCTGTCCTAAAATTTTCTTGACATTTTCAGGAGTGCATGTGCGAAAACAGCTTAAAGTCTAGACACATTCTCCCCTCGCCTCAAATTCCTTTGTACTATGTCACAATGTAAAAACACCCGACGGAGACAGTACACAACTTATCTTCCCATAATAGCAGACAAACCTGATTGCTGTGGTCTGAGGTTGTTCGTTGTGTAATTCAAAGAATTTTCTTTGAAGTGAGAGCAAAAACACCTTCTAAAAAATCGTCTATGCAAAAGTCGGACTGAGCATTCTGACCTCTAAGAATTTTGTAGATTCTGCTTATCCTTAATCTTGCAGTTTTTTTTTGCATATGATAATTCTTTATTTTTAAATAGGTAGAATAATAGCTCATAATTTATTCAAATGTATGTGATTGAAGTCTCTGCATGCGTGGATTCCCCCCAAGAAACTATCAGTTAGAAGCCTGTTGGTCTACATGTGATTAGAAGGACTGTATGCCAAAGAGACCCCAATTGACTGTTTTGTGCCTTGTTCTCTAAAATGAAATCCATAAAGGGACTAAAAAAAGCAAAAAAAATGAAACCTTTCTTCAAGTTTGATGAGTAAATTGAAATGTTTGTCGGCTTAGTAGCTCTACTTCTAAAACATGCACGTGTCCTTCATTAGTTTCCCATAAACTGTCATGTAAGCTTCAGCTTTCTGAATAATTAGATTTTTTTTCAGTTTTTCTCTGCTGCACCTTGGTAAATGGTAAATGGACTTGAGCTTATATAGCGCTTTTCTAGTCTTCCAACTACTCAAAGCACTTTTACACCACATGTCACACCCACCCATTCACACACTGATGGTAGTGATCACTATGTAGTATCATCTATCAGAAGTAACTAATCCATTCATACACCGCCTCTTTCTTCATCTGCCCTATCTAATAAAGGCAACAGCCCCCACAAATCTCTTTAAAAAACATTTGCCAACAGGTTACTTTTGGAGTCAAATGGATCCTTTCTCTCTATTATCCTGACCCTGTGCAGGTCCTGTCATAGCTATACCCAGCCCGACATTACTGGCCTAACAGTTCAGATCAATGGGATCGCCCTCCCCTTTACCCTCCTTTTGGGTGGCCTTGAATGTTCTCAAAAAACAGGAAAATACTTGATTTAAGAAAAATATAAATGTTGTGTATTTTGTTAAATCTAATTTAAAATGATTGGTGTCATAAACTTTTTATTGTTGCAGCCTTATACTTTTCAAATTTATTGTTTTCTTTTTTGGCACATAAGCAAGTTTGTTGAGGGTTTTTGAGACTTTCGTGTGTGTGTGTGTGTGTGTGTGTGTGTGTGTGTGTCAGTGAGAGCTGAGCAGAAGGGTGCGGTGGTTGGAGGACATGGTGCTGAATGATCCTGACAGCTTTATGAAGCTTTGTGACTACCAAGCAAACAGAGGGACATAATGATATTTACTTAAGTACATTATGTGAGAGGAAGACCATGTACATCTTCATCTACTCTGTGTGTTTGTGTGTGTGTGTGTGTGTGTGCTTAAGTGTGTGTGTAAGTGTGTGTGTGACTGAGTGGGGGAGAAAGGCCGACAGGCGACAGCTATTATCAGCAACAGATAGTGTACTGTAGTGACATGCAAAGAACATACACACACATATGTGCTCTGTGATAGCGTGCAAACTAGCTGAAGATGGTAAAGACCTACGTACACACACACACAAAAACTTTGAAAACACCCTTTGTGTCTGCAGAGTCACCCTACCGGTTAGTCAAAACGGTCTGGCCGGGTTTTGTGCATGCCTGTGCGTGTGTGCATGTGTGTCTGTGTGTGTAAGTTTTAATGTAGTTGAATACACCTGTCACCCCCTTGGCAAGACAATGACAGCTTGTACACATACAAACACACACACGCACACACACACACACACAAGGAAACACAGAAAGTCCTAAAGTACATATAGTCCAGGGCCAAAGGCTATAGGCGAGGTTGGGGGAGTTGAGTTCATCAAGTTCAAGCGGTGTCATGAGAGAAACGCATTAAGAAACGCACACACACAAACACACACATATCTACACTTGGCGGAGTGTGTGGGGGAAGTACATGTCTACACATCATGTGTGAATTCTCTTTCTTTTGATGTGATTTATTCAACAATTAACAAATGAAACATGTAAGGAAATAAAAACTATAAGAAGCTGATTTTTATTGTAAACGAAAAACCTCATTATAGGCTCCTGGATCAGGGTGACACACACACACACACACACACACACACACACACACAGTGGAGATAAGCAACAAGTGCTGTTATACTTTCATTTTTTTATTAATTGTTTTTCGATAAAGGGACAAAATGGGTGTGTGAACAGGATTATGCAGACATCTGCCAGAAAACACAGACAGTGGTTTTCCCAATACAACTGAACAGAGACCCCAAACAAGTACAACAGAAATTAAAGAGCTAGTTTTTGTCCAATGACCATTGGCCACCATTACAAAAGAAAAAAAAAACTGAAAATTATATTAAACCAAAAAAATAAAAAAGGAAAAGAAATCCATTCCATGTCTCTGTTTTGAACAGAGCATATTGGTAATAATAAATAGTAACTCCCATAGTAAAAGATAAAGTTCAAGTTCAAGTTACAACAAACAGCTCTCAGAATAGGAATAGAAAAGGCTGATAACAAAATATTCCGCATTGCCATTTACAAAAAAGTCTCAACTCAAGCAGGCTTCTCCACGTCCCCCGGGTCATTGTTAAATATGCTTTGCATATGAAAGTATACCCAATCTAAATATAAAGCACCATTTAGTATTTGGCAATGAAAAAAAACTGCAAAACATTTAATTTTCTTTTTAAATGTATTTATTTTGACGCTTTTTCCGTAATCCATGTACTGCATATGAAGTTTTTTTTTTTTTCTTTCCTCTCTTCTTGATGTTGGAATGTAGTCAGGTGGGAGGGGTGAGAGAGACAGAAGCACACAACAGAACAGGCCGACGTCAGCTTGCATTACTGCATACAAGAATGGCAGCAAGAAGGGGGGGGGGGGGGGGGCGGGGGTAGGAGGAGGTCCGAACGAAAAAAAGAAACCCAAAGAAGATATGTACAACCACCTCTGTGGACAGGAAACAGAGCGGCGGCCATCTGATGGCCCGCGACGCCTCCCAATGCCACGTACTTTAGCTGCTTTTTATGGGTTTTTTTCCTTTTATTTCTTTAAACATACAAATAATTCGCACTATATTATCCTGCCAAATTAAAAAAATATACCGTGGCAGCTTGGGATTTTTTTTTCCACTACCAAAAAAAGGTATGGTAAATACCTTTAGAGAGAACAAGCAACAGTTAAAAATACGAGCCTCAATATAAATACTATAGTGCCTACTCTAAGTGAACATTGAATTCAAATACAATTCTAGAAATACAGAAAAAGTAGACCATAAATGTGTTTAAGCATAGGAATTGACATGAGTGTGCATTTTCCTATATTTTAAGTTCTTTATTATATATTCATATATAATCTTAATCCTTTCCCCAATGCAAATTGTATTTCAACCTGAAGAGTTGTGAAGAGCCAAGGCAAAATAAAATACAAAACCATCACAGATTTTTTTTTTGTTCGTTTTTTTGTCCTTTTTTTTATCATTTCATATATACTGTGATCGGAGTCTTGAACACCACCAAGACGCTGAGGAAAAAGAGAAACGACAACAAAACTTAAATTCAGTTTCCCCTTCGAGATAGTGGAGTGTTGTTTTGCAAAATGTTTATTTTCATTTCTTGGATTAAAGAAAGATTTATACAAAAACAGATTCTTGAAGTGTGAGTATCAAGATTCGGGAGTCTGCAAGGTCGATAAATTATTCAGGTGTGCATGACAACACATTTTCAAAACAGCTGCTAAAAAATGTGGATGTCTGGTGCTGCTGTGGCCAATGGGACCTGCACCCTGCAGGAGCACTGGTTATGTAACTCACCTAAACCTTCTAATTTACAGCCCTTGCAGACGGGGTGAATTTTCAGCCCAGGCTAAGCACTGGTGGTTTTTTAGGGGTAACAAATTGACAAATGGTCAAAGGTGAAACGGCAGGGGTACAAAGGTTAAGGTTCATGAGGCTGGAGCTGCTGGCAACAGATTCTGTGTCTCATCTTTTACTGCTTTCAACAATGGGACCTCGTCCTCTGACAGCATTTCAACAACGTTTTCCCCTTTCAGCGCAAACTTGTAAACTGGGAAAATTGAAACAGTGCACTTCATGTCCTATAAATGACAATATAGCTTTTAGACTCAACACATGTACCAACATTGCATCAGTGTGGGGAATATGCAAGAGAGATGTCAGTACTTACTCTCAGGCAGAGTGACAAGTGCTTTACTATGATCAGCTTGAATGAAACTCATAAAAGAAAAAACCTTTTAGGGTTAAAAAAGCAACGGCAAACAAAAAATGTGCCCTGCATTAGCCTATGCATACTGATTAAAAGTATCACTCTTTTCAAGACCCTGGAATTCAGATGTGTTTTTTCTTTTTGCAATTCTTTCCTTTTTTTCTCTGCAATTCATAGTTAATGACCCTGTTTTGAGACTAGAAATGTGAAGTGAAAGAGATTGCCTCTGATCCCCTTTAATACTTAGCTTCCAGTTCTGTGTAGCTTTCTGTCTGTCTAGCTTGTAGTTATTTCAATGCTCTCAAATAAAGGTAGCCTTACTTGAAGCTCATATATTACTTTATGCATTGTTCCACACACTGACATTTTGAAGCAGCGTTGTAGGTTTGTGCTAATGCAGATGCATGACACTCCTCAGCCATGCACTGTATCCCTCAAGTTCAGGATTGTACATTACAGATTACCTTTATCTCAAAAGTACCTCCTTACCAGAAACAAAACTACAAATAATTCAGATATACACAATACTGCTTGTACCATGCTTGCCATGAAATCCACATATTAAAGATAGCCTATTGAACATGTAATAGGTAGCTAAATGATGATTAACAAGAACTCTCTGACCTTTCATCATGAGTTGTCACAGTCCATTTGAGCAGTCAGGTGCTTGATGCAAGGACCTTTCCTGGGTGGCTTAAACCTTCTAGCTTTATCTAATGTGAACCCAAGCTTATACCAGATAAGATTATGGCCAATGCAGTCTTGAGATATCAAAGGCACTCTTTTTTTATTCTACCAAATGATAGTACAAATTGAAATCTCAGCACACCCTTGTCTTTTTGAAAGAAATTTGAAGGCTGTTTTTTTTTTCCTCAAGCCAATGCATGATTTTTTTTATTTTTTTTAACCCTGTGTGAACATGGCATCTTTTAGAAAGATCAAGATAAGTGCATTTCAGGGTTGTAAGAGGAGGGTCAAATCAAAGACTGTTCACTTTCCATGTTACAAAACAAAACTGTACATGATATGTTTTACAGAATGTATGCAGCATGGATGTATCTTTCTTGTATTTTCTCTTTTTGAAGAATAAAAAGAAAAAACTGAACAAGAGAAAAACAGCAACACATTTACTCAACAACTAACCAACCAGGGACAAGTTCTTTTCTTTTTTGATTAGCAAAAACATACTATGCATGCTGACTAATTCTTAAAAATGGAAAAGGAAAACTCATAAAAGAAAATAGTACACAACATGTAAATTATTGCACAAGAGAAAGGCTCGAAGTTTTGCGTCAATGCAAGAGTATTGCCCCGATACAGATCATGCATTCAATGGGTAATGGAAACGGGGTGTGCTGGTGCAGAGCACATGGTCTTAAGCTTTCACCAGACTGGCGAAAGTGGAGTGTTAGGGCTAGGGCAAATCTACAAGGGGCTGGGAATAAACAGGGGACTAATGGCGGACATAGCTGTGGGGAAAAAGGTCCCATTGTTCGGCCTTCTACTCTGATTTTATTTCGGTACTCAAAGGACGGTCACTGTGCCATTTTTTCATGTGTTTCTCCAAGGTACTGTAGACACTGAAGGGCATCTGACAAATTTCACACTTGAATACGTCTTTGCCCACCTGACCGTGGGTCTTCATGTGGCGAGTAAGTTTGGAGCTCTGGGCACAAGCATAATTGCACAGCTCACACTTGTATGGTCTCTCGCCTGTGTGGCTGCGCCGGTGCACTGTCAGGTTACTGCAGTTCTTGAACACCTTGCCACAGTACTCGCAAGTGTCGCTCCTGCGGCCATCCTTGGAGGTGGGCCGTCCATGACCCCCAAGGTGTGGTGTGCTCCCCCCACTGCCTGTACCACTACGGCCCGACATCCCGCCGTCCAGCTCCCCCGGAGGGGTCGAGAAACGCAGACTTCCATTCTCTGAAGAATGCTCAGATGAAGAGGCAAAGGGCGATTGTCTGGAATCCCCGAAGTTCAGAAAAGGGTCCTTGAGTTGTCGCGAGGCAGCATAGCCCGCCAGCCACTGAGAGTAGACGTTCTCTGTGTTAGGGATTGTGGGAGTGGGCAGGTCAAACTCCTTTTCCAGCTTAATGCGTTTGGTGAACGGACTGAGTGGACTGGGGCTACCCAGAAGCAGTTTCTTAGAGAGGCCAACAGAGGCAGATTCATTAGGTGATGCTCCTCGCCCATTGACAGTGGACACAGAGCACTCCTCCCCTCGATCAGTTTCTAAAACTGAATTCCCATCGCACATGTCACGATTGTGGTGATGGTCTCTGTTGAGGTGGTGGTGTAAGTGGTTCTCCTGGGCCATGGCATTACGTTTGTGTGCACTAAGGGCTTCACTGAAGTGCTGCATGCTTGCCGCTAGACCCATCCCCTGCATCACCTCGGGCAGAGAGCGCGGAATGGAGCCCTCCTCCGCGACTCCTCCAAGTCTGCTTCCTAAACCCCCATTGTTTTCATGCTGACGAGCTGCATCCAGGTTCAAACCAAAGTGATAGCTGTTGTTGTTTCTTCTTGCCGCCCTCTCTCCGTTATGTGGCTCTTCCTCCTCTACCTCCTCTTCCTCCTCCTCCTCCTCTTCTTCCTCCTCCTCCTCCTCTTCTTCTTCTTCCTCTTCCTCCTCCTCCTCTTCCCCATTCTCACGTAGCCTGCGGTTATTCTCACTTTTCAGCTTGGCCACCACTGACTTGAGGGCATTGCTTGCGCTCCCCAAGTGCTCACTGGTGCCAGGCTCTGGAGAGGAGGCTGTTGAGAGGCCATCTTCTGACTTGCCTGTGTTTGGAGAGGAGGATTTGTGCATGTGTGTTTTCATGTGGCGTTTCAGTTTGCTAGCTTGTGTACAAGCGTGGTCACACAGGTGACATTTATACGGCTTCTCTCCTGTGTGGCTGCGTCGGTGCACTATTAGATTACTCTGAAACTTGAAGGCCTTGCCACAAAACTCACAACACTTTGATTTCAGGGGATTGGTGGAGGAGGGCGTTGCCCCTGCTGAGGGGAGAGGGGTTGTCGGAGTGGTCTGAGAACCGACGGGGGACTGCATGGGGCCTGGAAGAGGGGGTGGTGTAGCAAGGTAGGGTGGTTTGCCACCCCCTGCACCTCCTATGCTTCCATTTCCTCCTCCTGTTTGGAATGGCTGGAGCAAGCGTTGCATTGGGCTAGGCCGACTGGGGGATAATGGAGGAGAGGACCCTGAGGTGTTGCCCGCCAGCTCCCGTAGCCGCCTTGAGAAGTCCATTGTTGGAGGGGGGTCCAGGGGTAGAGGAGGATTGAGGCGCAGCACCCTGTCAAAGGCACTCGGGTGGTGGGCTGCAAGCGCCAGCTCCTCTGGGCTCAGGTGGTGGGGGTCCAGGTGGTTCCTTGGAGGGGGGCTGAATAGGGGTGGCGTGGGAGGGAAACGCTGATGATGGCCCCCACCATGGCCACCACCACCTATTCCACCCCCTACACCAACACTGTCTCTTCCACCTGAGACCGAGCCGGGGATGCGGAGAAGGTTGAAGGGGCTTGCATCAGGAGGCAGATGGAGACCGTGAAGGGGAGGCTGAGACGGGCAATCTGCTCCACCTCCCATGGAGGAAGGCCCACCCATACGTGGAGTGAGAGGGCTCCCGTGTTCACTGTCCAGGTAGATCCGGAAACCGTGGGTATTCTGAGCGTGCTGCAGCAGGAACCAGGCGCTGCCGTACGGCTGCTTACATGTAGTGCAGGTGTAGGTGGTCGGCTCCTCCTTACCTGTAGAGACAGAAAAAGAAAATTATGTTAGGAGGAAGTTCTAATGACAAATCTTTAAACAAATTCAACACCGAAATGGTCATTTAGAAAGATTCACACAGTTGAGCATTAACAGCCTCACTGAATGAAATCCATTTAGGATACCTCTTTAAACTTGGCTGAACCAATCTCTTATTTGAACCTCAGGCCTAACTGTTACAGCTTTAAAAAGTGATCGGCACATGGTGTTGAAGCTTTACAAATACAACAGTAGCTCTTATTGAGGTCATGCCCCACATGAGTACCATGTGAGAAGTTGTGTGTGTGTGTGGGTGTGTTTATATTTGTTCTTCTCCCAGACTGCTCTGGGACACAGTTTCTCCCCTTGGACTGATTGAGTCCTTCGTTGTCAGCTGGAGAACAAAGAAACAGGGTTATCCTGGTGGACAACCACTTCCCACTGATCTACCAAAAACAGAGGCCTGCTGACAAACACGCATCCATCGACAGGCAGGGAGAGGCATATGAATCCTTTAGTGAAATCCCACAGTGAAAGGTTGAAAATTTGATGATTTACTGTATCCCTCTTTAAATGGACTATAATGTATTTTGGCAACAAAAGAATAATAATCTTGCACCCTTTATTCTTCAGAACCATAAGCAAATTTCACATATGCATCACGTACAATTCCTTAAAAGTTTGAAATCTTCCCAAGTTGCTTGTTCGATCATGCACCTTACAGCGGGAGACTTTCCCTGTCGAGCGAGAGGAGGGCAGATCACTGGAGGGGAAGACGTGACGTAAAAGGAACGACGAGGAAGTGGAAGACGAAGCAACAGAGTCTGGCACTATGTTGAAAATTTTTGCCTTTCTATAAATCCTATATGTGGTTTGACACATCAAAAAATATAAAGAGAGCAGAGAAGCACATTCTGGTGAACAGAAAACATAATGATGCAGTTTCATTTCTTGAAGCGATAGCACCCTATGCAGTCTATAATGGTCCTGCACCGGATGCAAGATAGAAATCTCCACCCCCTCTGGCTTTTTCTTTGTGATTCTTCCTGAATATTTCCTACTTCTCACATCATCTCACTCCAACTTCACAAGGAAAATGTATAAGGGGGCCTGGCAGGACATGTTCCAGGTAAGCCAGAAGTTTTCAGGAGTTTTGTGCCAGTGTGAAAGCACCAATATTCTCTTATATACTGCTAATAATTCTTCTTATGCTGATCAACACATGGACAAACGCATACTTTCTCTCCATCCATGTAGACAGAACAGAAACCTCCCGCCGCCTAAGGAAAGTAAAACAGTAGGAGGGTAAAAACATTTAGGCTCCAGCTGAAGAGGAAAAACAACTGGCTCCGTCTGCCTCGAAGCTTTTTTTTTCTTGCCTCGATGAAGCACGCAGAGTCACTTTGGGCTCGCAACAAGAGGAACATTTAAAACAATAATTGCCTTTGAATGGCCTCAGCGATGATGACCTGTGGTGGGACCCGCAGTGCATGTATAATCTCATTAGGGAACCAAACGAACGGCCATCAGCTCGTTTACAAGATTAGATGACACACAAACCCCCGTCGGTGCCATTCAGAGCCTCCCACTATTAAGCACAGTGAGATATGGGTGCATTTGACGAAGTGAACAAGCAGAGACACACTTCATGCAAGACGGCACAAATGAATATACACACAACTGAACATGAAGTTTAGACATCTATGCAGGCATCTTCCAGGCATTAAAAAAGCAAAAATTAAAAAGTGACAAATTTTGACAATACTATTTGACAATAGTATGTGAGGAGCAAAAAACCAAATCTGAGAAATGTGCTGGGTTGAAACAGTCATGGGAGAAAGGCATTTGCATACAACACACATTTGCCACAGGAGGGTTAGCAGCCAGCTGGCTTTTAATGCTATCAGTTGACTGACTTGCTGACTGTATTTGTTAATGTGGTACAAACTATATTGTGAGTATTGCTTTTTTTTCTTGACAGGCACTGTTTCTTGGTTTTTGTTACAACAAATTCCTAAATTCCAGCCTTAAATTGTACTTCTCTCTGCAAGGAAACTAACTGGTTGAACTCCTGTGAACTGTTTTTTTTTCTTTTACATTTCTTTGTTTGTCTTTTTAAGAGGACTCAGTGTTTTGTTGTGTTTAACCCACAATCTTTGAAATTCACACGGTTGTCTTTGTTTTAGATATGAGAAACAGCAGTGAAGCTGTTCCTGTATTTATGCAAATCTTGTTGAAAAGCAGAAGTTTTATTGATGGTTCCTTTACTATCTATGTGTGCAATTTCACTAAAATATAAGGCCTGACATCTTTGCTTGTGTTGGCACATGCTTCTTAGATTCAGGTCTAGCACTCCATAACATAAATACATTTAAATTGTAACTTACAAAATCCACTCCTAAATACAAAGACCACTAATGCACTAATACCCTATAAATTTATCCTGTACTCTGATAATTAATCCTTCAAATTGCATCCAAAAGTGTCCAATTTTTGCTTTTTGAAAAGTAAAAATGTAAAAAAAAATGTAGTAATTGCATTTCAGTTAGAGCGATAACCAAAACAATTATAACATCCAAAAAATGTCAAAAGTTGGCGTGCATAATAAATGAAAACATGCTGAAAATTATCTCAGAATCAAAATAAATAAACAGGTGTCACTCCGGGGGTCGTGATATTGCTGCTAATTATCCGGACGAGATGAGTTTTTATTTCAGTGGAGAGCTGTTTTGTTGTTACGTGTTGCGAACAATCAACTGCACAACATTCCATTAACATGTAAAGAGGTAAAGTGGGTTGTAAAAACTACACACAAATTGTGGAATATCACCTGCTAATTACTGGCAGAACGAATAAGACAAATGAACAGTGATACTAAAAGGATGTCATGGTTTACACGGAAGCTTTTATACATCCGCACTCTGCAATTTACCCCTAATAGCCAGTAAGAGAGAGTGAGAGAGGTTGATGTGAACAAAATGAATCAACACAAACTGTATCTGCAAAGAGTACATTTGTGTGTGTGTGTGTGTGTGTGTGTGTGTGTGTGTGTGTGTGTGTGTGTGTGTGTGTAG
Source organism: Labrus bergylta (assembly GCF_963930695.1). Taxonomy (NCBI): domain Eukaryota; kingdom Metazoa; phylum Chordata; class Actinopteri; order Labriformes; family Labridae; genus Labrus; species Labrus bergylta. The sequence continues at coordinate 3,632,322 of NC_089204.1, forward strand.
GTGTCTATTTAAAAGGAAATGTAGTGTTTCCCTCTCACTGTGGAGCTTATGTTTGCAGCAGAAACCAAACACTCACACACTTCCTCCTCCTCCTGTTTGACTGTCCCTCTCATCCCCCTGTCCGTCTTTCTGTACACACACACACACACACACACACACACACACACACACACACACACACACACTTATCCCACATGACCAACAGTTTGGAGAGGCAGCTTAATTATGGATCATTAAAATCGGCACAAATTACCACTAATCGTGGCCACCTGCACAGGATCTAACCTGTGAATATCATTTGCATTATCAAGACCAGGAAAGATTGATTTTGTTCTTAATTCTTTTTTTTTTGCATGGTTGAACCACTCTAATCCTGGACACTGGACAGCACTTACAACAAATCTGCACAAAAAATACAGAAGTAGTGTGATATCTGCATCTGCATCTGCATGGAGTCTTAAACAAAAGGGCTTAATGCAATCATACATTTGACAAGACAAACATGTCCAAGCAATATGCCAAAAACACCAGGACATTCAACATACTTCATCCAGTCACATTTTGCAGTATGCACATCTTCCTACTTTTGCTGTTCTGACTCCTGTTGCTAACTGTGTGAGTTTTGTCTTAAGTTTGGGCACAAAGTCCACACTAAACCACGTTAAAACTAGTTAGTTTGAAACCTAAGTAATGTCATTGTGAAGTTACACCACCGAGACTCAAGGTTCATCTAAAGTAGTGGAACGTCTAAAGTTGACAAGATATTGTCGCAGAAACGACATTTCCACTTCATGTGACCAATCAGTGAAAAGCATTCTTTTGAAATGCAGAAATTTTGTTGCCTCTCTTGACTGTCTCTGAACAAAGTTACGGCTAAAAATCCCTTCTGTTTACTGCTGTTAATGGACAAACAGCAATGGAAACCCTTAATCTACAGCTGGTGTAAAGAAACAACAGGGACACAGAGTGATGAAATCTTCAACTATACCATAAGGTGATTTAAGGGTAAAGACATTATCTCCGCTCATGGAAAACGAAAGCAGGGGTTCAAAATTGTTGGTGGGGACGACCTGCTGCTATGGACTCCCCCACACCTTCTGTGTCAGAAGCCCAGGAGGCCTTGTCCCAGCAGCAGAGGCCAGGCTCTCCAGGAGACTGAGCTCCCCCAACCTTCAGCGAGGTGATCCGGCACTATTACCACTCGACGTCCCTGACGCCCAGCCACCACCATCTGACTGTGTCAGCCTCACAGCCAACGTCATCCTCATTCATGCACGGACTGCTCCGACCTCCACCTCAGCGCCAAGGAAGTGTGGACAACAGGGACAAGAGGAATACAAAGGAGAAATCCTTCCTGCATATATAATCCCATATTCTCTTTTGTAAAGAATCTCGAGATAACACTTGTGATGAATTGGCACAATACAAATAAAGATTGAACGATTGATTGATTGAAAAACACAAAACATGGCACATCTTCTCATCCTCCAAAATTCAGTTTTTGTACAAGCAGCATTAGTAAAAGGAATTCTGCCAACTGTATGTGACATGCAGTGACAAGTATGCCCGTTGTCACTGAAGCTTCAGTCTATACTATGGTTAAAAGAAAAAGCAAGCTGCATTGAAACAAGCTCAGATTTTTCTCCTACAACCCTGATTGAACTACATCTATTTCATCCATAAAAACACTTGTTAGCATGTGTAGCACTGCAAAATGTCAACGCTGATCATACAGGGGGGGGGAGAAACAGTTCTGTGTTTTCAGACAAAGATGTGGGCAAAATATTGAGCAAAACAAGTGCAAGGCACCCCAGTGTAACTCTTAAGCTAATACGCTCCTCTTTGACTCGGAGCTCAGACTTGTCTGCACGCTGATTGAAACTGTAAGGTTAATGGATTTTAGAGTAGGCGACCGCTCCACTCTGTCTCTCTGTAATATACTCCCATCAGCCACTTCATTAGGCAAACTCTCCACCACTGGGAGGTAGAAAAATGAAGTGAGAAAGCAGAATTGAGAACAGGAGAGATGAAGATGGATGGAGTCAGAGAGAGGGAAAAGAGAGGGATGGGATGGGAGAAGTAATCCCTCTTATTTAAGTTAGATAGAGGTGACAAATACAGGCTGCAACTTTAATGTCAAGGATTCAGCAGGAATGTTAAAAGAGAAGGGAGGAGACAAAGAAGGAAGGAAGGAAGGATTGGGGTAAATAATAGCATCCGGTTCTTTACCTGGGGTAAATGTCAAAGCCATACAGCTTCTAGTGACACTCTGGAGAACACACACACACACACACCACCCACACACACACAGTTTTAGAAATGTCCTAACACTCAATACCAGCCATGCTACAGTGACAAGCACAGGCATTAAGCCCTATTAAGCCAAGGGCATCGCCTGGACACTTATGTGGCGCTAGATGGGAGAGGGAGGCAGTGAGGCAGCTTGGCTCATGTTTCACGACTCCTTTGTGTGTGTGTGTGTGTGTGTGTGTGTGTGTGTGTGTGTGTGTGTGTGTGTGTGTGTGTGTGTGCATCAAGTTCCCTTGGCTCGATCCATCCCTCTCAAAAGGAAGTGTAGCACTCTGATCCAATGGCTGTCAAAGGAGCTGAAGGAAAGCCAAAGCACCAAGCTGACAAGACACTCTGTGCAACCAGAAAGTGGATTTGTTCAGGACAAAATGCAACAGCAACGTCAATCACTGTTTGGATTCATTAATGACCAGAAGCAAACCTAGATCTGGGTCATCATGCCTAAGCCCAAACCTTTTTCTTTTCATTGCTTTGCAGGCAGAGACAACACTTGCGGGATTAAGGATTCAATCCACTGGCCTATTAAACATGACGTTCTAGCCAGTGGAGTTGTGTCTGGAGTTGTGTCTCCTGCATCCAACTTTCTGCAAAGTCTTTAACGGTACTCTTATTGTGTGGATCGCAAACGATAGAAGCTGCAAAGTCTTTGTGAAAAAGCCTCAGGAGCTGTACTTGTGTCTTATTGAAAACCCAAAGTGTCCACACTATAAAAAGTTGCACTCAGAAGGTGGGATAAACACTGAAATAAATGTCCCCAATCTGGATATACACCTACATTGGTGCTTACAATCACGCTCAAAAATCCTGAAACAAAACCTGACTAATTTTTCATTCTAACTTTACCCATATTTTTTCCTGCCAGCCCTATGAAAAATATTCTGTATCAAGTTTGGGTGAGGCAGAACACAGCAGGTCTCTTTACCTGTTAGAGAGCAGGAAGAGGTGATGATGTTTATATCCTGCCACTGCTGTGTCAGGGCCAAACTCCATGCATGTATAATGAAACTGCTTCTTTATGTTTCAGTTTTTTCTTCTCCGTTCTTTTGTTGATACTGTGAATATATAAAACCACAGGTAGCACTGATGTATGCACTAATACACTTGGATATGAAGTCAAGGATTGTTGTCAAGGCATCAGGCTCTGTTGCTTCGTCCGCCACTACCACAGCCTTCTTTTTACGTCATTACCCTCCCCTTAGAAACCTCCCCCCTTCCTCCTCCAGGGATAGCCTGATTGTGTGAACAAGCATGTCAGGAACATTTTAGGGGCAGCCTGCTTGAAGTATGCGTTTTCAAGCCTTTGGTTTTCTAGAGTGCATTTTGGAAAAACAGCTTAAGACACAAATCAAGGTGCCAGTTGCAGGTTAAAAATATGTTCATGCTATGTAAGGGTCGTCAGGACAAACATTTCATCAACTGAACTGTGTTTGATTTCTAGTGTGCATTTATGAAACATATTCAGAAATTCTAAAATGTTATGACAGCTTCCCTTGTCTGTCCTGAAGGTATCGGGCCGGTTTATATGCGACATCTGAGGAGGTTTACATTTACATTTTTGAATTTCCTCAAATGAAATCACCACCGACTGAAACCTTTATCACTGATATCTCTTCAGCTCATCATCCTTTACTGTGAATAAGCTGGACTCAGACAACTGGGTTCCGAGCCCACCAGCTGGGAAATAAAAATGGATGCCTGGTCTTGGCTTTCAGCTGGGACAGACCTACTGTCTATCTTATTGGCTTTATATGAATTTCATCACCCTCTACTCTACTCTATTCTCTTTCATTTCCTACATCTTGTGATCATTTCTCTTTATCACTTCCTTCCTTCTATCTTCCTTTCCTTCCTCTGTGTCCACCTATTTCAAATCTCTCCTCGTCCATCCTACTTTCTTTGTAGGAAGAACTCACTTCTTTACAGCCCTCCCTCCTCCCTCCTCCCTCCACCCTCTCTGGCTCTCCGGTGGTGTCCTTGGCCGGGTCCACCTCTGGGTGAGATGATAGTAATTGAGGTAATGGAACATCGCTGAAACAGGATTAGGTACGCATACTGGGAGAGAGGGACAATGTCCCTTAATACAATTTGGGATTTCTATCTGAGCCTCAGGCTTTCAGGATGTGCCGCTTATATTTACATCTAGGTAACGCCGCTCGCCCCTGATCACCTCCTGATTTACCTGAAAGGGGATTTCTTAGTCTTTTCAAACTGCACACATGTTACATTTTTACAGCTAAATGTACGTTTGTTCCCCTTTTTATTAAAGCAAAAACAAAAAGACGAGCACTGGTGAACTTTGGTGCACATTTCCTTTTGTACTAGGCCTGAACATTGACTTCTCTGCAGAGCGGGAAAGAATGGGAACTTAAAACCTTTTTGTTGCAAAAATTAAAGCTGTGCAATAAATCAATGTAATCGCTTCATATGACTTAATAAATAAGGTTGTGTTTAGTAGGAAGTCATTTTACTTTTCAATTTGGATTTTTTTTTAATGGAGTCCCCACTACTTCTCCAAGCTCCCTAAAGATCATTTCACTAAAATATGTTTTATCCTTTTCAAAAAAAATTTAATTTAATCCAAATTGAGTCATTATTTGCAGGACAATGTTGTCATCACTTTTGAGTAAATAGTGGTTATGTGAATGTAGAACATTAAATAATAAAAAGGGATAATGAAGTGGGGTTCACATGTTTGCATGATCAAAGATCCGTCTGAAATTGTTACAAATTTCCAAGAGTGTAAATAATTGAACTTGGCACATAAAGCTATGATCTTACATTATTATTAAGATGTGAAAATGTATTTCCCTGTTGTATAACCTCACTCACTACATAATAAACATTTATAGTGTAACTGATACACAGCCTGCCTCAAATAAAAAACCCTTTCATAACTCTGGAAGCAAACAATTCCAGAGAAAAAAAAAAAAATTCAAATGGTTTGTGCAGGACACGGACATTATCAACTCCAGTGCCATAATCCAGCCTTCCTCTCTGCCTCCCTCCATCATCACACATTTAAGTGCAACAGTTGTGGCTTTCTGCTTTCCATCCCAAAAGCACTTATCCATATCATCGCTGTCATGTGAAATTCTTGTTACACTAATTATGGCTCTTTTTATGTTTGAATTTAAGAACTGCTTGTTCTTGTCCGAGCTTGGGGAATTCAATAACCCTTGGGCATATATGTGGAACTGTTTCCAAAATGGGTTGGTTTAGATTCAAAATGCATGGTGGTCAGGGTCAACAGACAAGGCTTTCAAAAAGACCAACTACCCATTTAACTGTCCCAAAATTCCTGTATTTACTATTTCCACATAGACTGTTGCACCAATGTTCTGGGCTAAATTATCTTACTTCCCCCTCGATGCTCGAGCTTTCCCACTAACTGGACAGCAAACAGTTGTATAGGAACAGTGGAAGCTGGTGTCCTGTCCGCTCACACAAAGGAGCCATGCAGTCACATAACAACATGAACAAGACGGCGCTCCGCTTGGTTGGAAATCAGCCTCTGTTACCGGCTATAAGTCGCCGCCTAGATCAAAGCAACTTTCTCAAAATGCTGCAGGTACAAGAAGAGTACGACAATTCTGATACAAAGAGTACAAACAGTTGGACAATCATAAAAGGGAATGGATACACTCCAAAACAACCGTACAATATTCAAATAGTATTCTATGTTTCAATGGATCCTTGTTTGTCCACCTTCCCCTGCAGATGACTCCACTATAAAGCAGAGGCTCACTGCCTGTGTCTGCAAGCTAAGGAGATCTTTAACCTCATTTAAGTGTTTAATAAAACAGTCTATGGTGTTAGCATTAAAGCAGCAGTCTTGTAAAACATTTTCCTAATTTATTGTTCCACAAAAGAAAATCTGAAAGTATGCACTTGTTTGAAAGACTGACAGAATAACCTGATGCTACAAGGCCATGAACGTCTGGTTAAAACCCGACCTCCAAATGTGGCCAATCAGAAAAGGTGCAATCATGTTTGCCTTTAGACATTAATAAAATACTTGTGCAGTTAGTTGTTTAAAAACGTACTGATCCCTAAAAGTGCTACATAAGATGTGAGATTAACTCCTTTCTATGTCTCGTCCTGCAATGAGAGGGCTGTGTTAACAGAATTACTATCGTCTTTTTCAAAAATGCACATGCTCCTGACTGCGGAGCATGTGCTGAATAAGATGGAACGGGGGGTCTCAGGAGGCAGGATACCACTAGGACAAAGCAATTGAGTCAGACACTAGGATGATAATTTTTTGCCTTTACGTCAATGCTATGTGCAGTTGACACAATATCAACAAATAAGTATAGAACATAAACTTGCAAGCAGAAGAAAAGAGTATGAAGCCACTTTGGTGCGTGCACAAAGAACACACAGGTTGCATGATATAGAGTTCATAAATTCTGCCTGCTTGTTGCTGTATTTCTTTCCTGCATGTTACATGCTGAGCTCTCACATCAGCTCACCCCGGCTTCTCACTAAAAATGTACAAAGGGGGCTGGCATTCAAATCAGTCATTTGTGTTCACACGTTTTAGTCAGCACCTACATTTTCAGGAGTTTTGTGCATGTTAAAAAAGGAACCACAAGACATGTTTGCAATGTAATTCTTTAGTAAGTTTGCCAATTACAAACACTAAAGAACCAACTCTTAAAGTGCATGTTTGTGCAACTGGCAGACACAGATTCCTGCCCTTTGTGTCCGAAACTTTAGAGACAGTGCAGTGTCAAAATAGTCAAAGTAACTTCTGCACAAATAGAGGAGTTTTGTTTGCTTGCCAGATATTAAGCTGGCATGATTAAGTCTACGAAGAGAATTCCAAAAGTTGCTCATCAAAAGGCAGGCGGGCATGCAGGTGAACTTAGTGAATGGGAAGTTTGAGCAGAATCTGAATAAGTATCTGAGAACGTCTTGATGAGATCAATACAAGCAGAGGAGTGTAATCTTTTCAGTGAAATAAGGCTCTGTGGAGTGAAGA